>NW_027043756.1:0-42421 GCF_036013475.1 Columba livia
TTCTTCTTTCTTTCTTCTTTCTTTCTTCTTTCTTTCTTTCTTCTTTCTTTCTTTCTGCTTTCCTCCTTCCTTCTTTCTTTCTTCTTTCTTTCTTCTTTCTTTCTTCTTTCTTTCTTACTTCTTTCTTTCTTCTTGCTTTCTTCTTTCTCTCCTTCTTCTTTCTTCTCTTATTCTTCTTTCTTCTCTCTTTATTCTTTCTTTCTTCTTCTTCTATCTTTTCTCTTTCTTTCTCTCTAACTTTCTTCTTTCTTTCTTACTTCTTTCTTTCTTCTTTCTTTCTTCTTTCTTTCTTTCTTTCTTTCTTCTTTCTCTCTTCTTTCTTTCTTTCTTCTTTCTTTCTTCTTTCTTTCTTCTTTCTTTCTTCATTCTTTCTTTCTTCTTTCTTCCTTCTTTCTTAATTCTTCTTTTCTTCTTTCTTTCTTTCTTTCTTCTTTCTTCTTTCTTTTCTTTCTTTCTTCTTTCTTTCTTCTTTCATCTTTCTTCTTTCTTTCTTTCTTCTTTCATTCTTTCTCTTTCTTCTTTCTTCTTCTTTCTTCTTTCATTCTTCTTTCTTTCTTTCTTCTTTCTTTCTTCTTTCTTTCTTGTTCTTTCTTTCTACTTTCTTTCTCCTTTCTTTCTTTCTTCTTTTTTTTCTTCTTTCTTTCTTCTTTCTTACTTCTTTCTTTCTGCTTTCTTTCATTTTCTTTCTTTCTTCTTTCTTTCTTTCTTTCTTCTTTCTTTCTTTCTTCTTCTTCTTCTCTTTCTTCTTTCTTCTTCTTCTTCCTTCGTTCTTTCTTTCTTCTTCCAATTCTTCTTCTTTTTCTTTCTTTCTTCTTTCTTTTTCTTTCTTTCTTTTTCTTTCTTTATTCTTTCTTTCTTCTTCCTTTCTTTTTTGTTCTTTCTTTCTTTCTTTCTTTCTTCTTTCTTTCTTCTTTCTTTCTTATTTCTTTCTTTCTTTCTTTCTTTAATCTTTCTTTATTTCTTCTTTCTTTCTTCTTTCCTTCTTCTTTCTTCTCTCTTTCCTTCTTATTTCTTTCTTTCCTTCTTCTTTGTTTCTTTCTTCTTTCTTTCTTCTTTCTTTCTTCTTTCTTTCTTTCTTCTTACTTTCTTCTTTCTTTCTTCTTTCTTTCTTTCTTCTTTATTTCTTCTTTCTTTTATACTTACTTCCTACTTCTTTCTTTCTTCTTTCTTCTTTGTTTCTTCTTTCTTTCTTCTTTCTTTCTTACCTCTTTCTGACTTTCCTACTTTCTTAGAAGGAAAGAAGAAATAAAGAAAGAAGAAAGAAAGAAAGAAGAAAGAAAGAAAGAAAGAAGAAAGAATGAATAAAGAAAGAAAGAAAGAAGAAAGAAATAACAAATAAAGAAAAAAGAAATAAGAAAGAAAGAAGAAAGAAAGAAAGAAGAAAGAAAGAACAAATAAAGAAAAAAGAAATAAGAAGAAAGAAGAAAGAAAGAAAGAAGAAAGAAAGTAAGAAGAAAGAAGGAAAGAAGAAAGGAAGAACGAAGAAAGAAAGAAAGAAGAAAGAAAGAAGAAAGAAAGAAGAAAGAAAGAACAAAGAAAGAAGAAAGAAATAAGAAAGAAAGAAGAAGGAAAGAAGAAAGAGGAAAGAAAGAAGAAAGAAAAAAGAAAGAAAGAAGTAAGAAAGAAGTAAGAAAGAAGTAAGAAGGAAAGAAGAAAGAAAGAAGAAAGAAAGAAGAAAGAAAGAAAGAAGAAAGAAAGAAAGAACAAAGAAAGAAAGAAGAAAGAAAGAAGAACAATAAAGAAAGAAAGAAGAAAGAAAGAAAGAAGAAAGGAAGAATGAAGAAAGAAAGAAAGAAGAAAGAAAGAAGGAAGAAAAAAGAAAGAAAGAAGAAAGAAAGAAGAAAGAAAGAAGAAAGAAGAAGAAGAGATATAACGAAGAAAGAAAGAAGAAAGAAAGAAGGAAGAAGGAAGAAAGAAAGAAGTAAGAAATAAGTAAGAAAGAAGTAAGAAACAAAAGAAAGAAGGAAGAAAGAAAGAAAGAAGAAAGGAAGAAGAAAAGAAGAAGAGCGGAAGAAGAAAGAAAGAAAGAAGAAAGAAAGAAGAAAGAAAGAGAGAAGAAAGAAAGAAAGCAGAAAGAATGCAGAAAGAAAGAAGAAAGAAGAAGAAAGAAGAAAGAAAGAAGAAATAAGAAGAAGAAAGAAAGAAAGAAAGAAGAAAGAAAGAAAGAAGAAAGAAGGAAAGAAGAAAGGAAGAACGAAGAAAGAAAGAAAGAAAGAAAGAAGAAAGAAAGAAGAAAGAAAGAAAGAAATAAGAAAGAAAGAAGAAGAAGAAGAAGAAAGAAAGAAAGAAGAAAGAAGAAAAGAAAGAAGTAAGAAAGAAGTAAGAAAGAAGTAAGAGCGGAAGAAGAAAGAAAGAAAGAAGAAAGAAAGAAGAAAGAAAGAGAGAAGAAAGAAAGAAAGCAGAAAGAATGCAGAAAGAAAGAAGAAAAAAAGAAGAAAGAAAGAAAGAAAGAAGAAAGGAAGAATGAAGAAAGAAAGAAGAAAGAAAGAAGAAAGAAAGAAAGAAGAAAGAAGAAGAAGAAAGAAAGAAAGAAAAAAGAAAGAAGGAAGAAAGAAAGAAGAAAGAATGCAGAAAGAAAGAAGTAATAAAGAAGAAAGAAAAAAGAAAGAAAGAAATAAGAAAGAAAGAAGTAAGAAAGAAGAAGAAAGAGAGAAGAAAGAGAGAAAGCAGAAAGAAACCAGAAAGAAAGAAGAAAGAAAGAAGAAAGAAAGAACAAAGTAAGAAAGAAAGAAAGAAAGAAGAAAGGAAGAAAATGATGATGAAAGGAAGAAGACAGGAAGAATAAAGAAAGAAGAAAGAAAGAAGAAGAAGAAAGAAGAAAGAAAGAAAGAAGAAAGAAAGAGGAAGGAAAGAAGAAAGAAAGAACGAAGAAGAATGAAAGAAGTAAGAAAGAAGTAAGAAAGAAGTAAGAAAGAGGTAAGAAAGCAAGAAGAGAGAAAGAAGAAAGAAAGAAGAAAGGAAGGAAGAAAGGAAGAAGAAAGGAAGAAGATAGGAAGAATAAAGAAATAAGAAGAAGTAGAAAGAAAGAAGAAAGAAGAAGAAGAAGAAAGAAGAAAGAAGAAGAAGAAGAAAGAAGAAAGAAAAGAAGAAAGAAGATAGAAAGAAGAAAGAAAGAAGAAAAATTAGAAAGAAGAAAGAAAGAAGAACGAAGTAAGAAAGAAGTAAGAAAGAAGTAAGAAAGAAGTAAGAAAGAAAGAAGTAAGAATGAAGAAAGAAGAAAGAAAGAAGAAAGAAAGAAGAAAGAAAGAAAGAAGAAAGAAACAAAGAAAGAAGAAATAAAGAAGAAAGAAAGAAGAAAAAAAGTAGAAAGAAAGCAGAAAGAAAAAGAAAGAAAGAAAGTAAGAAAAAAAGAAAGAAGAAAGGAAGACTGAAGAAGGAAAGAAAGAAAGAAGAAAGAAAGGAACAAAGAAAGAAGAAGAAAGAAAGAAGAAAGAAGAAAGAAGAAAGAAAGAAGTAAGAAAGAAGTAAGAAAGAAGAAAGAAAGAAGAAAGAAATAAAGAAGAAAGAAAGAAGTAAGAAAGAAGTTAGAAAGAAAGAAGAAAGAACAAAGAAGAAAGAAGAAGAAAGAAGAAGAAGGAAAGAAAGAAAGAAGAAATAAAGAAGAAAGGAAGAAGAAAGAGAGAAGAAGGAAGAAAGAAAGAAGAAGAAGAAAGAAAGAATAATGAAAGGAGAAAGAAAGAAAGAAGAAAAATAGAAGAAAGAAAGAAGAAATGAAGAAGAAAGGAAGAATAAGAAAGAAGAAAGAAAGAAGAAAGAATGAAAGAAGAGAAGAAAGAAGTAAGAAAGAATTTAAGAAAGAAAGAAAGAAGAAAGAAAGAAGAAAGAAAGAAGAAGAAAGAAAGAAGAAATAAAGCAGAAAGAAAGAAGTAAGAAAGAAGAAAGAAGAAACAATAAAGAAGAAGAAAGAAGAAGAAAGAAAGAAAGAAGAAAGGATGAAGAATGGAAGAAGAAAGGAAGAAAGAAGAAAGAAAGAACGAAGAAAGAAATAAGAAAGAAAGAAGAAAGAAAGAAGAAAGAAATAGGAAAGAAACAAGAAAGAAAGAAGAAAGAAGAAAGGAAGAAGAAGAAAGAAAGAAAGAAAGAAAGAAGAAAGGAAGAAAAAGAAAGAAGAAAGAAAGAATTAAGAAAGAAGTAAGAAACAGGTAAGAAAGGAAGAAGAAAGAAAGAAAAAAAAAGAAATAAGAATAAAGAAAGAAAGAAAGAAGAAAGAAATAAGAAAGAAAGAAGAAATAAAGAAGAAAGAAGGAAGAAAGAAGAAAGAAAGATAGAAGAAAGAAAGATGAAAGAAAGAAGAAAGATAAGAAAGAATAAAGAAAGAAGAAAGAAGAAAGAAAGAAGAAAGAAAGAAGTAAGAAAGAAGTAAGTTAGAAAGAAAAAAGAAAGAAGAAAGAAAGATTACAGAAAATAAGCAGAAAGAAAGCAGAAAGAAAGAAGAAAGAAGAAAGAAAGAAGAAAGAAAGAAGAAAGAAAACAGAAAGAAAGAAGAAAGAAGAAAAAAAGAAGAAAGAAGGAAGAAAGAAGAAAGAAAGAAGTAAGAAGGAAGTAAGAAAGAAAGAAGAATGATAGAAGAAAGAAAGAATAAAGAAAGATGAAAGAATGAAGAAAGAAAGAGTAAAGAAAGAAAGAAGAAAGAAAGAAGAAAGAAGAAAGAAAGAAGAAATAAAGAATAAAGAATGAAGTAAGAAAGAAGTAAGAAAGAAAGAAGAAAGAAAGAAGTAAGAAGTAAGAAGTAAGTAAGGAAGAAGTAAGAAAGAAGTAAGAAAGAAAGAAGAAAGAAGAAAGAATGAAAGAAGAAAGAAAGAAGAAAAGAAAGAAAGAAAGAAAGAAGAAAGGAAGAAGAAAGAAAGAAGAAAGAAGAAAGAAAGAAAGAAAGAACGAAGAAAGAAAGAAGGAAGAAAGAAGAAAGAAAGAAGTAAGAAAGAAGTAAGAAACAAAGAAGAAAGAAAGAAGAAAGAAAGAATAAAGGAAGAAGAAAGGAAGAAGAAAGGAAGACGTAAGAAAGAAGAAAGAAAGAAGAATGAAAGAAGTAAGAAAGAAGTAAGGCAGAAGTAAGAAAGAAAGAAGAAAGAAAGAAGAAAGAAGGAAGAAAGAAAGAAAGAAGAAATAAAGAAGTAAGAAAGAAGTAAGAAAGAAGTAATAGAGAAAGAAGAATGGAAGAAGAAAGAAAGAAGAAAGAAGAAAGAAAGAAGAAGAAAGAAGAAAGAAAGAAGAAAGAAAGAAGAATGAAAGAAGTAAGAAAGAAGAAAGAAAGAAGAAAGAAAGAAAAAAGAAAGAATAAAGGAAGAGGAAAGGAAGAAGAAAGGAAGAATAAAGAAAGAGGAAAGAAAGAAGAAAGAAAGAAGAAGAAAGAGAAGAAGAAAAGGAAAGAAAGAAGAAAGAAAGAAGAAAGAAGAAGAAGAAGTAAGAAAGAAGAAAGAAAGAAGAAAGAAGAAAAAAGAAAGAATAAAGGAAGAGGAAAGGAAGAAGAAAGGAAGAATAAAGAAAGAGGAAAGAAAGAAGAAAGAAAGAAGAAAGAAGAAAGAAAGAAGAAATAAAGAATAAAGAATGAAGTAAGAAAGAAGTAAGAAGGAAGTAAGAAAGAAAGAAGAATGATAGAAGAAGAAAGAATAAAGAAAGATGAAAGAAAGAAGAAGAAAGAGTAAGAAATAAAGAAGAAAGAAAGAAGAAAGAAGAAAGAAGGTAAGTAAGAAAGAAGAAAGAAAGAAGAAAGAAAGAGAAGAAGAAAGAAAGAAAAAGAAAGAATAAAGGAAGAGGAAAGGAAGAAGAAGGAAGAATAAAGAAAGAGGAAAGAAAGAAGAAGAAAGAAGAAGAAGAAGAAAGAAGAAATAAAGAATAAAGAATGAAGTAAGAAAGAAGTAAGAAAGAAAGAAGAAAGAAAGAAGTAAGAAGTAAGAAGTAAGTAAGGAAGAAGTAAGAAAGAAGTAAGAAAGAAAGAAGAAAGAATGAAAGAAGAAAGAAAGAAGAAAGAAGAAAGAAAGAAGAAAGGAAGAAGAAAGAAAGAAGAAAGAAGAAAGAAAGAAAGAAAGAACGAAGAAAGAAAGAAGGAAGAAAGAAGTAAGAAGTAAGAAGTAAGTAAGGAAGAAGTAAGAAAGAAGTAAGAAAGAAAGAAGAAAGAAGAAAGAATGAAAGAAGAAAGAAAGAAGAAAGAAGAGAAAGAAAGAAGAAAGGAAGAAGAAAGAAAGAAGAAAGAAGAAAGAAAGAAAGAAAGAACGAAGAAAGAAAGAAGGAAGAAAGAAGAAAGAAAGAAGTAAGAAAGAAGTAAGAAACAAAGAAGAAAGAAGAAGAAGAAAGAAAGAAGAAAGAAGGAAGAAAGAAAGAAGGAAGAAAGAAAGAAGTAAGAAAGATGTAAGAAAGAAAGAGAAGAAAGAAAGAAAGGAAGAAGAAAAGAAGAATAAAGGAAGAAGTAAGAAAGAAGTAAGAAAGAAGTAAAAGAAGAAAGAAAAAAGATAGAAAGAAAGAAGATAGAAACAAGAAAGAAGTAAGAAAGAAAGAAGAAGAAAGAAAGAAGAAAGAAAGAAGAAGAAATAAAGAAAGAAAGAATGAAAGAAGAAATAAAGAAGAAAGAAAGAAGAAAGAAAAGAAGAAAGGAAGAAGTAAGAAAGAAGTAGAAAGAAAGAAAGAAGAAAGAAGAAAAGAAAGAAGAAAAGAAGAAAGAAAGAAGAAAGGAAGAAGAAGAAAGAAGAAAGAAGAAAGAAAGAAGGAAGAAAGAAGAAAGTAAGAAAGAATAAAGAAAGAAGAAATAAAGAAGAAAGAAAGATGTAAGAAAGAAGTAAGAAACAACGAAGAAAGAAAGAAGAAAGAAGGAAGAAAGAAGGAAGAAAGAAAGAAAGAAGAAAGAAAGAGGATAGGAATAAGAAAAGAAGAAGAAAGGAAGAAGTAAGAAAGAAGTAGGAAAGAAGTAAGAAAGAAGAAAGAAAGAAGGAAGAAAGAAAGACGAAAGAAGAAAGAAAGAAAGAAGAAAGAAAGAAGAAAGAAAGCAGAAAGAAGAAGAAAGAAAGAAGAAAGAAGAAAGAAGAAAGAAAGAAGAAAGAAGAAAAAAAAAAGAAGAAATAAAGAAGAAAGAAAGATGTAAGAAAGAAGTAAGAAACAACGAAGAAAGAAGGAAGAAAGAAGGAAGAAAGAAAGAAAGAAGAAAGAAAGAGGATAGGAATAAGAAAAGAAGAAGAAAGGAAGAAGTAAGAAAGAAGTAGGAAAGAAGTAAGAAAGAAGAAGAAAGAAGGAAGAAAGAAAGACGAAAGAAGAAAGAAAGAAAGAAGAAAGAAAGAAGAGAAAGAAAGCAAGAAAGAAAGAAGAAAGAAAGAAGAAAGTAAGAAAGAAGAAAGAAGGAAGAAAGAAAAAAGAAGAAATAAAGAAGAAAGAAAGATGTAAGAAAGAAGTAAGAAACAACGAAGAAAGAAAAAAGAAAGAAGGAAGAAAGAAAGAAGAAGAAAGAAAGAGGATAGGAATAAGAAAGAAGAAGAAAGGAAGAAGTAAGAAAGAAGTAGGAAAGAAGTAAGAAATAAGAAAGAAAGAAGGAAGAAAGAAAGACGAAAGAAGAAAGAAAGAAGAAAGGAAGAATGAAGAAGAAAGTAAGAAGAAAGAAAGAATATGAAAGAAAGAAGGAAGAAAGAAAGAAAGAAAGAAAAAGAAGAAAGAAGAAAGAAGAAAGAAGAAAGAAGAAGAAAGAATAAAGAGAAAAAAGAAGGAAAGAAAGAAGAAAGAAAGAAGAAAGAAAGAAGTAGAAAGAAGTAAGAAGAAGTAAGAAAGAAGAAGAAAGGAAAGAAGAAAGAAAGAAGAAAGGAAGAAGAAGGAAGAAGAAAGGAAGAAAAAAGAAAGAAAGGAAGAAAGAAAGAAGAAAGAAAGAAGAAGAGAAAGAAAGAAAGAGAAAGAAGAAGAAAGAAGAAAGTAAGAAAGAAGAAAGAAAGAAGGAAAAGAAGTAAGAAAAGAAGTAAGAAAGAAGTAAGAGAGAAGTAAGAAAGAAGTAAGAAATAAAGAAGAAAGGATGAAGAAAGGAAGAAGAAAGGAAGAAAGAAGAAAGAAAGCACAAAGAAAGAAGAAGAAAGAAAGAAGTAAGAAAGAAGTAAGAAAGAAGTAAGAAAGAAGTAAGAAAGAAAGAAGAAAGAAAAAAGAAAAGAAAGAGAAGAAGAAAGAAGAAAGAAAGAAGAAAGGAAGAAAAAGGAAGAACAAAGGAAGAATAAAGAAGAAGAAAGAAAGAAGAAGGAAAGAAGAAAGAAAGAAGAAAGAAGAAGAAAAGAAGAAAGAAGAAGAAAGAAATAAGAAGAAAGAAGAAGAAGAAAGAAGAAAGAAAAGAAGATAGAAGAAAGAAAGATGAATTGAAAGAAGAATGAAAGAGTTAAGAAAGAAGAAGAAAGAAAGAAGAAAGAAAGAAAGAAAGAAAGAAGAAAGAAGAAGAAGAAGAGAAAGAAAGAAGTAAGAAAGAAGTTAAGAAAGAAAGTAGAAAGGAAGAAGAAAGGAAGAAGAAAGGAAGAAAGAAGAAAGTAAGAACGAAGAAAGAAAGAAGAGAGAAGAAGAAAGAGAAAGAAAAGAAAGAAGAAAGAAAGGAAGGTAGAAAGAAAGAAAGAAGAAAGAAAAAAGTAAGAAGTAAGAAAGAACTAAGAAAGAAATAAGAAAGAAAGAAGAAAGAAAGGAGAAAGAAAGAAGTCAGAAAGAAGTAAGAAAAAAGTAAGAAAGAAGAAAGAAAGAAAGAAGAAGAAAGAAAGAAGAAAGAAAGAAAGAAAGAAAGAAGAAAGAAAGAAGAAAGAAGAAAAAAAGAAGAAAGAAGTAAGAAAGAAGTAAGAAAGAAGTAAGAAAGACGTAAGAAAGAAAGTAGAAAGGAAGAAGAAAGGAAGAAGAAAGGAAGAAAGAAGAAAGTAAGAACGCAGAAAGAAAGAAGAAAGAAAGAAGAAAGAAGAATAAAGAAGAAGAAGAAGAAAGTAAGAAAGAAGAAAGATAGAAGAAAGAAAAAGAAGAAAGAAAGAAAGAAAGAAGAAAGAAAGAAGAATGAAAGATAGAAGAAAGAAAGAAGAAAGAAAGAAGAAGAAAAAAGAATGAAAGAAAGAAAGAAAGAAGAAAGAAGAAAGAAAGGAGTAAGAAAGAAGTAAGAAATAAGTAAGTAAGAAGTAACAAAGAAGTAAGAAAGAAAAGAAAGAAAGAAGAAAGAAAGGAAAGAATAAAGAAGAGAAGAAGAAAGAAGAAGAAAGAAAGAAGAAGAATGAAATAGAAAAAAAGAAGAAATAAAGAAGAAAGAAGAAGAAAGAAGAAAGAAAGAAGTAAGAGGGAAGTAAGAGAGAAAGAAGAAAGATAGAGAAAGGAAGAATAAAGAAAGAAGAAAGAAGGAAGAAAGAAAGAGTAAAGAAAGAAAGAATAAAGAAAGAAGAAAGAAAGAAGAAGAAAGAAAGAAAGAAAGAAGAAAGAAAAAAGAAAGAAGTAAGAAAGAAAGAAGAAAGAAAGAAGAAGAAAGAAGAAATAAAGAAGTAAGAAAGCAGAAAGAATAAAGAAAGAAGAAAGAAAGAAGAAAGAAAGAAATAAAAAGAAAGAAGAAGAAAAGAAAGAAGAAAGAAAAGAATAGAAACAAGAAAGAAAGAAGAAAGAAAGAAGAAAGGAAGAAAGAAAGAAGAAATAAAGAAGAAAGAAGAAAGAAAAGAACAATGTAAGAAGTAAGAAAGAAGAAAGAAAGAAAGAAGAAGAAAGAAAGAAGAAAGAAAAAAGAAAGAAAGAAGAAAGAAGAAAGAAAGAAGAAGAAGAGAAAGAAAGAAGAACGAAAGAAAGAAGAAAGGAGGAAAGAAAGAAGAAAGAAAGAAAGAAGAAAGAAAGAAAGAAGAAAGTATGAAAGCAGAGAGAAAGGAGAAAGAAAGAAGAAAGAAAGAAGAAAAAAGAAAGCCCAAAGAAATGAGAAAGAAAGCCCAAAGAAAGGGGAAATAAAGCCCAAAGAAAGCCCAAAGAAAGGGGAAAGAAAGCCCAAAGAAAACCCAAAGAAAGGGGAGAGAAAGCCCAAAGAAAGCCCAAAGAAAGGGGAAAGAAATCCCAAAGAAAGCCCAAAGAAAGGGGAAAGGAAGCCCAAAGAAAGCCCAAAGAAAGGGGAACGAAAGCCCAAAGAAAGGGGAAACAAAGGGGAAAGAAAGGGGAAGAAAGGGGAAAGAAATGGAAAGAAAGGGGAATGAAAGGGGAAAGAAAGGGGAAAGAAAGCCCAAAGAAAGGGAAAGAAAGCCCAAAGAAAGCCCCAAATAAAGCCCAAAGAAAGCCCAAAGAAAGGGGAAAGAAAGCCCAAAGAAAGTGGAAAGAAAGCCCAAGAAAGGGGAAAGAAAGCCCACGGAAAGGGGAAAGAAAGCCCAAGAAAGCCAAAGAAAGGGGAAAGAAAGCCCAAAGAAAGGGGAAAGAAAGCCCAAAGAAAGGGCAAAGAAAGCCTAAAGAAAGCCCAAAGAAAGGGGAAAGAAAGCCCAAAGAAAGGGGAAAGAAAGCCCAAAGAAAGCCCAAAGAAAGCCAAAGAAAGGGGAAAGAAAGCCCAAAGAAAGGGGAAGAAAGCCCAAAGAAAGGGAAAGAAAGCCCAAAGAAAAGGGGAAAGAAAGCCCAAAGAAAGCCCAAAGAAAGGGGGAAAGAAAGCCCAAAGAAAGGGGAAAGAAAGCCCAAAGAAAGGGGAAGAAAGCCCAAAGAAAGCCCAAAGAAAGGCCAAAAAAAGGGGAAAGAAAGCCCACAGAAAGGGGAAAGAAAGCCAAAGAAAGGGGAAAAAAGCCCAAAGAATGCCCAAAGAAAGCCCAAAGAAAGCCCAAAAAAAGGGGAAAGAAAGCCCAAAGAACGGGGAAAGAAAGCCCAAAGAAAGCCCAAAGAAAGCCCAAAGAAAGGGGAAAGAAAGCCCAAAGAAAGGGGAAAGAAAGGGGAAAGAAAGGGGAAAGAAAGCCCAAAGAAAGGGCAAAGAAAGCCCAAAGAAAGGGGAAAGAAAGCCAAGAAAGGGGAAAGAAAGGCCAAAGAAAGCCCAAAGAAAGGGGAAAGAAAGCCCAAAGAAAGCCCAAAAAAAGGGGAAAGAAAGCCCAAAGAAAGGGGAAAGAATGGGGAAAGAAAGGGGAAAGAAAGGGGAAAGAAAGCCCAAAGAAAGCCCAAAGAAATAGCAAAGAAAGCCCAAAGAAAGGGGAAAGAAAGCCCAAAGAAAGAGGAAAGAAAGCCCAAAGAAATGGAAAGAAAGCCCAAAGAAAGGGGAAAGAAAGCCCAAAGAAAGGAGAGAGAAAGCCCAAAGAAAGCCCAAAGAAAGGGGAAAGTAAGCCAAAGAAAGGGGAAAGAAAGCCCAAAGAAAGCCCAAAGAAAGGGGAAAGAAAGGGGAAAGAAAGGGGAAAGAAAGCCCAAAGAAAGGGGAAAGAAAGCCCAAAGAAAGGGGAAAGAAAGCCCAAAGAAAGGGGAAGGAAAGCCCAAAGAAAGGGGAAAGAAAGCCCAAAGAAAGCCCAAAGAAAGGGGAAAGAAAGCCAAAGAAATGGGAAAGAAAGCCCAAAGAAAGCAGAAAGAAAGCCCAAAGAAAGGGGAAAGAAAGCCCAAAGAAAGCTCAAAGAAATGGGAAAGAAGGCACAAAGAAAGGTGAAAGAAAGCCCAAAGAAAGGGGAAAGAAAGCCCAAAGAAAGCCCAAAGAAAGGGGAAAGAAAGCCAAAGAAAGGGGAAAGAAATCCCAAAGAAAGGGGAAAGAAAGCTCAAGGAAAGGGTAAAGAAAGCCCAAAGAAAGGGGAAAGAAAGCCCAAAGAAAGCCCAAAGAAAGGGGAAAGAAACCCCAAAGAAAGCCCAAAGAAAGGGGAAAGAAAGCCCAAAGAAAGCCAAAAGAAAGGGTAAAGAAAGCCCAAAGAAAGGGGAAAGAAAGCCCAAAGAAAGGGGAAAGAAAGCCCAAAGAAAGGGGAAAGAAAGCTCAAGGAAAGGGGAAAGATAGCCCAAAGAAAGGGGAAAGAAAGCCCAAAGAAAGCCCAAAGAAAGGGGAAAGAAACCCCAAAGAAAGCCCAAAGAAAGGGGAAAGAAAGCCCAAAGAAAGCCAAAAGAAAGGGTAAAGAAAGCCCAAAGAAAGGGGAAAGAAAGCCCAAAGAAAGTCCAAAGAAAGGAGAAAGAAAGCCCAAAGAAAGGGGAAAAAAAGGGGAAATAAAGTCCAAAAGAAAGCCCAAAGAAAGTCCAAAGAAAGCCCAAAGAAAGGGGAAAGAAAGCCCAAAGAACGGGGAAAGAAAGCCGAAAGAAAGCGCAAAGAAAGCCCAAAGAAAGACCAAAGAAAGGGGAAAGAAAGCCCAAAGAAAGGGGAAAGAAAGGGGAATGAAAGGGGGAAAGAAAGGAGAAAGAAAGGGGAAAGAAAGCGGAAAAAAGCCCAAAGAAAGGGGAAAGAAAGCCCAAAGAAAGGGGAAAGAAAGCCTAAAGAAAAGGGAAAGAAAGGCCAAAGAAAGCCCAAAGAAAGGGGAAAGAAAGCCCAAAGAAAGCGGAAAGAAAGCCCAAAGAAAGGGGAAAGAAAGCTCAAGGAAAGGGGTAAGAAAGCACAAAGAAAGGGGAAAGAAATCCCAAATAAAGCCCAAAGAAAGGAGAGAGAAAGCCCAAAGAAAGGAGAGAGAAAGCCCAAAGAAAGCCCAAGGAAACGGGAAAGAAAGCCCAAAGAAAGGGGAAAGAAAGCCCAAATAAAACCCAAAGAAAGGGGAAAGAAAGGGGAAAGAGAGATGAAAGAAAGGGGAAAGAAAGGGGAAAGAAAGGGGAAAGAAAAGGGGAAAGAAACGGGGAAAGAAAGCCCAAAGAAAGGGGAAAGAAAGCCCAAAGAAAGGGGAAAAAAAGCCCAAAGAAAGCCCAAAGAAAGGGGGAAAGAAAGCCCAAAGAAAGGGGAAAGAAAGCCCAAAGAAAGGGGAAAGAAAGACCAAAGAATGGGGGAAAGAAAGCCCAAAGAAAAGGGAAAGAAAGCCCAAAGAAAGGGGAAAGAAAGCCCAAAGAAAGCCCAAAGAAAGGGGAAAGAAAGCCTAAAGAAATGGGAAAGAAAGCCCAAAGAAAGGAGAAAGAAAGCCCAAAGAAAGGGGAAAGAAAGCCCAAAGGAAGCCCAAAGAAAGCCCAAAGAAAGCCCAAAGAAAGTCCAAAGAAAGCCCAAAGAAAGGGGAAGAAAAGCCCAAAGAAAGGGGAAAGAAAGACCAAAGAAAGTCCAAAGAAAGGGGAAAGAAAGCCAAAAGAAAGCCCAAAGAAAGGGGAAAGAAGGCACAAAGAAAGGGGAAAGAAAGCCCAAAGAAAGGGGAAAGAAAGCCCAAAGAAAGCCCAAAGGAAGGGGAAAGAAAGCCCAAAGAAAGCCCAAAGAAAGCCCAAAGAAAGAGGAAAGAAAGCCCAAAGAAAAGGGAGAGAAAGCCCAAAGAAAGGGGAAAGAAAGCTGAAAGAAAGCCCAAAGAAAGCCCAAAGAAAGGCGAAAGAAAGCACAAAGAAAGCCCAAAGAATGCCCAAGAAAGGGGAAAGAAATCCCAAAGAAAGGGGAAAGAAATCCCAAAGAAAGGGGAAAGAAAGCCCAAAGAAAGGGGAAAGAAAGCCCAAAGAAAGGGGAGAGAAATCCCAAAGACAGCCCAAAGAAAGCCGAAAGAGAGCCCAAAGAAAGGGGAAAAAAAGACCAAGGAAAGCCCAAAGAAAGGGGAAAGAAAAGGGAAAGAAAGCCAAAGAAAGGGGAAAGAAAGGGGAAAGAAACCCCAAAGAAAGCCCAAAGAAAGGGGAAAGAAAGCCCAAAGAAAGCCCAAAGAAAGGGGAAATAAATCCCAAAGAAAGCCAAAGGAAAGGGGAAAGAAAGCCCAAAGAAAGGGAAAAGAAAGCCCAAAGAAAGGGGAAAGAGAGCCTAAAGAAAGCCCAAAGAAAGGGGAAAAAAGCCCAAAGAAATGGGAAAGAAAGCCCAAAGAAAGCCCAAAGTAAGGGGAAAGAAAGCCCAAAGAAAGGGGAAAGAAAGCCCAAAGAAAGCCCAAAGAAAGCCCAAAGAAGCCCAAAGAAAGGGGAAAGAAAGCCCAAAGAAAGCCCAAAGAAAGCCCAAAGGAAGGGGAAAGAAAGCCCGAAGAAAGGGGAAAGAAAGCCCAAAGAAAAGGGAGAGAAAGCCCAAAGAAACGGGAAAGAAAGCCGAAAGAAAGCCCAAAGAAAGCCCAAAGAAAGGCGAAAGAAAGTACAAAGAAAGGGGAAAGAAAGGCCAAAGAAAGAGGAAAGAAAGCCCAAAGAAAGGGGAAAGATATCCCAAAGAAAGGGGAAAGAAAGCCCAAAGAAAGGGGAAAGAAAGCCCAAAGAAAGGGGAAAGAAAGCCCAAAGAAAGGGGAAAGAAAGCCCAAAGAAAGGGGAAAGAAAGCCCAAAGACAGCCAAAGAAAGCCCAAAGAGAGCCCAAAGAAAGGGGAAAAAAAGCCCAAAGAAAGCCCAAAGAAAGGGGAAAGAAAGCCCAAAGAAAGGGGAAAGAAAGCCCAAAGAAAGCCCAAAGAAAGGGGAAAGAAAGCCCAAAGAAAGGGGAAAGAAAGGAGAAAGAAAGCCAAAAGAAAGGGGAAAGAAATGGGAAAGAAAGGGGAAAGAAAGGGGAAAGAAAGGGGAAAGAAAGCCCAAAGAAAGGGAAAGAAATGGGAAAGAAAGCCCAAAGAAAGGGGAAAGAAAGCCCAAAGAAAGCCCAAAGAAAGGGGAATGAAAGCCCAAAGAAAGCCCAAAAAAAGGGGGAAAGAAAGCCCAAAGAAAGGGGAAGGAAAGCCCAAAGAAACCCCAAGAGAGCCCAAAGAAAGCCCAAAAAAAGGGGAAAGAAAGCCCAAAGAAAGCCCAAAGAAAGGGGAAAGAAAGCCCAAAGAAAGCCCAAAGAAAGGGGAAAGAAAACCCAAAGAAATCCCAAAGAAAGAGGAAAGAAAGCCCAAAGAAAGTGGAAAGAAAGCCCAAAGAAAGCCCAAAGAAAGGGGAAAGAAAGACCAAAGAGGGGGAAATAAAGGGGAAAGAAAGGGGAAAGAAAGGGGTAAGAAAGGGGAAAGAAAGGGGAAAGAAAGGTGAAAGAACGTGGAAAGAAAGGGGAAAGAAAGCCCAAAGAAAGGGGAAAGAAAGCCCAAAGAAAGGGGAAAGAAAGGGGAAAGAAAGCCCAAAGAAAGCCCCAAAGAAAGGGGAAAGAAATCCCAAAGAAAGCCCAAAGAAAGGGGAAAGAAAGCCCAAAGAAAGGGGAAAGAAAGCCCAAAGAAAGGGGAAAGAAAGCCAAAGAAAGGGGAAAGAAAGCCCAAAGAAAGCCCAAAGAAAGGGGAAAGAAAGGCCAAAGAAATGGGAAAGAAAGCCCAAAGAAAGGGGAAAAAAGCCCAAAGAAAGGAGGGAGAAAGCCCAAAGAAAGCCCAAAGAAAGGGGAAAGTAAGCCCAAAGAAAGGGGGAAAGAAAGCCCAAAGAAAGCCCAAAGAAAGGGGAAAGAAAGGGGAAAGAAAGGGGGAAAGAAAGGGGAAAGAAAGGGGAAAGAAAGGGGAAAGAAAGCCCAAAGAAAGGGGAAAGAAAGCCCAAAGAAAGGGGAAGGAAAGCTCAAAAAAAGCCCAAAGAAAGGGGAAAGAAAGCCCAAAGAAATGGGAAAGAAAGCCCAAAGAAAGGCGAAAGAAAGCCCAAAGAAAAGGGAAAGAAAGGCCAAAGAAAGGGGAAAGAAAGCCCAAAGAAAGCCCAAAGAAAGTCCAAAGAAAGCCCAAAGAAAGGGGAAAAAAAGCCCAAAGAAAGGGGAAAGAAAGACCAAAGAAAGTCCAAAGAAAGGGGAAAGAAAGCCCAAAGAAAGCCCAAAGAAAGGGGAAAGAAGGCACAAAGAAAGGGGAAAGAAAGCCCCAAAGAAAGGGGAAAGAAAGGGGAAAGAAAGCCCAAAGGAAGGGGAAAGAAAGCCCAAAGAAAGCCCAAAGAAAGCCCAAAGAAAGGGGAAAGAAAGCCCAAAGAAAAGGGAGAGAAAGCCCAAAGATAGGGGAAAGAAAGCCGAAAGAAAGCCCAAAGAAAGCCCAAAGAAAGGGGAAAGAAAGCCCAAAGAAAGGGGAAAGAAATCCCAAAGAAAGGGGAAAGAAAGCTCAAGGAAAGGGGAAAGAAAGCCCAAAGAAAGCCCAAAGAAAGGGGGAAAGAAAGCCCAAAGAAAGGTGAAAGAAAGGAGAAAGAAAGCCAAAAGAAAGGGGAAAGAAAGGGGAAAGAAAGGGGAAAGAAAGGGGAAAGAAAGGGGAAAGAAAGCCCAAAGAAAGGGGAAAGAAAGGGGAAGAAAGCCCAAAGACAGGGGAAAGAAAGCCCAAAGAAAGCCAAAGAAAGGGGAATGAAAGCCCAAGAAAGCCCAAAAAAAGGGGAAAGAAAGCCCAAAGAAAGGGGAAAGAAAGCCCAAAGAAACCCCAAGAGAGCCCAAAGAAAATCCAAAAAAAGGGGAAAGAAAGCCCAAAGAAAGCCCAAAGAAAGGGGAAAGAAAGCCCAAAGAAAGCCCAAAGAAAGGGAAAGAAAACCCAAAGAAATCCCAAAGAAAGAGGAAAGAAAGCCCAAAGAAAGTGGAAAGAAAGCCCAAAGAAAGCCAAAGAAAGGGGAAAGAAAGCCCAAAGAAAGCCCAAAGAAAGGGGAAAGAAAGCCCAAAGAAAGCCCAAAGAAAGGTGAAAGAAAGGGGAAAGAAAGGGGAAAGAAAGCCCAAAGAAAGGGGAAAGAAAGCCCAAAGAAAGGGAAAGAAAGCCCAAAGAAAGCCCAAAGAAAGGGGAATGAAAGCCAAAGAAAGCCCAAAAAAAGGGGAAAGAAAGCCCCAAAGAAAGGGGAAAGAAAGCCCAAAGAAACCCAAGAGAGCCCAAAGAAAGCCCAAAAAAAAGGGGAAAGAAAGCCCAAAGAAAGCCCAAAGAAAGGGGAAAGAAAGCCCAAAGAAAGCCCAAAGAAAGGGGAAAGAAAACCCAAAGAAATCCAAAGAAAGAGGAAAGAAAGCCCAAAGAAAGTGGAAAGAAAGCCCAAAGAAAGCCAAAGAAAGGGGAAGAAAGCCCAAAGAAAGCCCAAAGAAAGGGGAAAGAAAGCCAAAAAAGCCCAAAGAAAGGGGAAAGAAAGCCCAAAGAAAGGGGGAAAGAAAGCCCAAAGAAAGCCCAAAGAAAGGGGAAAGAAAGCCCAAAGAAGGGGGAAATAAAGGGGAAAGAAAGGGGAAAGAAAGGGGTAAGAAAGGGGAAAGAAAGGGGAAAGAAAGGTGAAAGAACGTGGAAAGAAAGGGGAAAGAAAGCCCAAAGAAAGGGGAAAGAAAGCCCAAAGAAAGGGGAAAGAAAGGGGAAAGAAAGCCCAAAGAAAGCCCAAAGAAAGGGGAAAGAAATCCCAAAGAAAGCCCAAAGAAAGGGGAAAGAAAGCCCAAAGAAAGCCCAAAGAAAGGGGAAAGAAAGCCCAAAGAAAGCCCAAAGAAAGGGCAAAGAAAGGCCAAAGAAAGGGGCAAGAAAGGGGGAAAGAAAGGGGAAAGAATGCCCAAAGAAAGCCCAAAGAAAGCCCAAAGAAAGGGGAAAGAAAGCACAAAGAAAGGGGAAAGAAAGCCCAAAGAAAGGGGAAAGAAAGCCCAAAGAAAGGAGGGAGAAAGCCCAAAGAAAGCCCAAAGAAAGGGGAAAGTAAGCCCAAAGAAAGGGGAAAGAAAGCCCAAAGAAAGCCCAAAGAAAGGGGAAAGAAAGGGGATAGAAAGGGGAAAGAAAGGGGAAAGAAAGGGGAAAGAAAGCCCAAAGAAAGGGGAAAGAAAGCCCAAAGAAAGGGGGAAAGAAAGCCCAAAGAAAGGGGAAGGAAAGCCCAGAGAAAGCCCAAAGAAAGGGGAAAGAAAGCCCAAATAAATGGGAAAGAAAGCCCAAAGAAAGGCGAAAGAAAGCCCAAAGAAAAGGGAAAGAAAGGCCAAAGAAAGGGGAAAGAAAGCCGAAAGAAAGCCCAAAGAAAGTCCAAAGAAAGCCCAAAGAAAGGGGAAAAAAAGCCCAAAGAAAGGGGAAAGAAAGACCAAAGAAAGTCCAAAGAAAGGGGAAAGAAAGCCCAAAGAAAGCCCAAAGAAAGGGGAAAGAAGGCACAAAGAAAGGGGAAAGAAAGCCCAAAGAAAGGGGAAAGAAAGGCGAAAGAAAGCCAAAAGAAAGGGGAAAGAAAGGGGAAAGAAAGGGGAAAGAAAGGGGAAAGAAAGGGGAAAGAAAGGGGGAAAGAAAGGGGGAAAGAAAGCCCAAAGAAAGGGGAAAGAAAGCCCAAAGAAAGCCCAAAGAAAGGGGAATGAAAGCCCAAAGAAAGCCCAAAAAAAGGGGAAAGAAAGCCCAAAGAAAGGGGAAAGAAAGCCCAAAGAAACCCCAAGAGAGCCCAAAGAAAGCC
Organism: Columba livia; assembly: GCF_036013475.1. Lineage (NCBI taxonomy): Eukaryota > Metazoa > Chordata > Aves > Columbiformes > Columbidae > Columba > Columba livia. The sequence continues at coordinate 18,209 of NW_027043756.1, forward strand.
CAAAAAAAGGGGAAAGAAAGCCCAAAGAAAGCCCAAAGAAAGGGGAAAGAAAGCCCAAAGAAGGCCCAAAGAAAGGGGAAAGAAAACCCAAAGAAATCCCAAAGAAAGAGGAAAGAAAGCCCAAAGAAAGTGGAAAGAAAGCCCAAAGAAAGCCCAAAGAAAGGGGAAAGAAAGCCCAAAGAAAGCCCAAAGAAAGGGGAAAGAAAGCCCAAAGAAAGCCCAAAGAAAGGGGAAAGAAAGCTCAAAGAAAGGGGAAAGAAAGCTCAAAGAAAGCCCAAAGAAAGGGGAAAGAAAGCCCAAAGAAAGGGGAAATAAAGGGGAAAGGAAGGGGAAAGAAAGGGGTAAGAAAGGGGAAAGAAAGGGGAAAGAAAGGTGAAAGAAAGGGGAAAGAAAGCCCAAAGAAAGGGCAAAGAAAGGGGAAAGAAAGTCCAAAGAAAGCCCAAAGAAAGGGGAAAGAAAGCCCAAAGAAAGCCCAAAGAAAGGAGAAAGAAATCCCAAAGAAAGCCCAAAGAAAGGGGAAAGAAAGCCCAAAGAAAGCCCAAAGAAAGGGGAAAGAAAGCCCAAAGAAAGCCCAAAGAAAGGGTAAAGAAAGCCCAAAGAAAGGGGAAAGAAAGCCCAAAGAAAGTCCAAAGAAAGGAGAAAGAAAGCCCAAAGAAAGGGGAAAGAAAGTCCAAAGAAAGCCCAAAGAAAGCCCAAAGAAAGGGGAAAGAAAGCACAAAGAACGGGGAAAGAAAGCCCAAAGAAAGCCCAAAGAAAGGGGAAAGAAAGCCCAAAGAAAGGGGAAAAAAGGGGAAAGAAAGCCCAAAGAAAGGGCAAAGAAAGCCCAAAGAAAGAAGAAAGAAAGCCCAAAGAATGGGGAAAGAAAGGCCAAAGAAAGCCCAAAGAAAGGGGAAAGAAAGGGGAAAGAAAGCCCAAAAAAAGGGGAAAGAAAGCCCAAAGAAAGGGGAAAGAAAGGGGAAAGAAAGCCCAAAGAAAGGGGAAAGAAAGCCCAAAGAAAGGGGAAAGAAAGCCCAAAGAAAGGGGAAGGAAAGCTCAAAAAAAGCCCAAAGAAAGGGGAAAGAAAGCCCAAAGAAATGGGAAAGAAAGCCCAAAGAAAGGCGAAAGAAAGCCCAAAGAAAAGGGAAAGAAAGCCCAAAGAAAGGGGAAAGAAAGCCCAAAGAAAGTCCAAAGAAAGGGGAAAGAAAGCCCAAAGAAATGGGAAAGAAAGCCCAAAGAAAGCAGAAAGAAAGCCCAAAGACAGGGGAAAGAAAGCCCAAAGAAAGGGTAAAGAAAGCCCAAAGAAAGCTCAAAGAAATGGGAAAGAAGGCACAAAGAAAGGTGAAAGAAAGCCCAAAGAAAGGGGAAAGAAAGCCCAAAGAAAGCCCAAAGAAAGGGGAAAGAAAGCCCAAAGAAAGGGGAAAGAAATCCCAAAGAAAGGGGAAAGAAAGCTCAAGGAAAGGGCAAAGAAAGCCCAAAGAAAGGAGAAAGAAAGCCCAAAGAAAGCCCAAAGAAAGGGGAAAGAAACCCCAAAGAAAGCCCAAAGAAAGGGGAAAGAAAGCCCAAAGAAAGCCAAAAGAAAGGGTAAAGAAAGCCCAAAGAAAGGGGAAAGAAAGCACAAAGAAAGGGGAAAGAAATCCCAAAGAAAGCCCAAAGAAAGCTCAAGGAAAGGGGAAAGAAAGCCCAAAGAAAGGGGAAAGAAAGCCCAAAGAAAGCCCAAAGAAAGGGGAAAGAAACCCCAAAGAAAGCCCAAAGAAAGGGGAAAGAAAGCCCAAAGAAAGCCAAAAGAAAGGGTAAAGAAAGCCCAAAGAAAGGGGAAAGAAAGCCCAAAGAAAGGGGAAAGAAAGGGGAAATAAAGTCCAAAGAAAGCCCAAAGAAAGTCCAAAGAAAGCCCAAAGAAAGGGGAAAGAAAGGGGAAAGAATGGGGAAAGAAAGGGGAAAGAAAGGGGAAAGAAAGGAGAAAGAATGGGGAAAGAATGGGGAAAGAAAAGGGAAAGAAATGGGAAAGAAAGGGGAAAGAAAGGGGAAAGAAAGGGGAAAGAAAGCCCAAAGAAAGGGGAAAGAAAGGGGAAAGAAAGCCCAAAGAAGGGGGAAAGAAAGCCCAAAGAAAGCCCAAAGAAAGGGGAAAGAAAGCCCAAAGAAAGGGGAAAGAAAGCCCAAAGAAAGCCCAAAGAAAGGGGAAAGAAAGCCCAAAGAAAGGGCAAAGAAGGCCCAAAGAAAGGGCAAAGAAAGCCCAAAGAAAGGGGAAAGAAAGCCCAAAGAATGGGGAAAGAAAGCCCAAATAAAGGGGAAAGAAAGCCCAAAGAAATCCGAAATAAAGCCCAAAGAAAGGGGAAAGAAAGCCCAAAGAAAGGGGAAAGAAAGCCCAGAGAAAGGGGAAAGAAAGCCCAGAGAAAGGGGAAAGAAAGCCCAAAGAAATCCGAAATAAAGCCCAAAGAAAGGGGAAAGAAAGCCCAAAGAAATGGGAAAGAAAGCCCAAAGAAATGGGAAAGAAAGCCCAAAGAAAGCCCAAAGAAAGGGGAAAGAAAACCCAAAGAAATCCCAAAGAAAGAGGAAAGAAAGCCCAAAGAAAGTGGAAAGAAAGCCCAAAGAAAGCCCAAAGAAAGGGGAAAGAAAGCCCAAAGAAAGCCCAAAGAAAGGGGAAAGAAAGCCCAAAAAAGCCCAAAGAAAGGGGAAAGAAAGCCCAAAGAAAGGGGAAAGAAAGCCCAAAGAAAGCCCAAAGAAAGGGGAAAGAAAGCCCAAAGAAGGGGGAAATAAAGGGGAAAGAAAGGGGAAAGAAAGGGGTAAGAAAGGGGAAAGAAAGGGGAAAGAAAGGTGAAAGAACGTGGAAAGAAAGGGGAAAGAAAGCCCAAAGAAAGGGGAAAGAAAGGGGAAAGAAAGCCCAAAGAAAGCCCAAAGAAAGGGGAAAGAAATCCCAAAGAAAGCCCAAAGAAAGGGGAAAGAAAGCCCAAAGAAAGCCCAAAGAAAGGGGAAAGAAAGCCCAAAGAAAGCCCAAAGAAAGGGCAAAGAAAGCCCAAAGAAAGGGGGAAAGAAAGGGGAAAGAAAGGGGAAAGAATGCCCAAAGAAAGCCCAAAGAAAGCCCAAAGAAAGGGGAAAGAAAGCCCAAAGAAAGGGGAAAGAAAGCCCAAAGAAAGGGGAAAGAAAGCCCAAAGAAAGGGGAAAGAAAGCCCAAAGAAAGGAGGGAGAAAGCCCAAAGAAAGCCCAAAGAAAGGGGAAAGTAAGCCCAAAGAAAGGGGAAAGAAAGCCCAAAGAAAGCCCAAAGAAAGGGGAAAGAAAGGGGATAGAAAGGGGAAAGAAAGGGGAAAGAAAGGGGAAAGAAAGCCCAAAGAAAGGGGAAAGAAGCCCAAAGAAAGGGGAAAGAAAGCCCAAAGAAAGGGGAAGGAAAGCCCAGAGAAAGCCCAAAGAAAGGGGAAAGAAAGCCCAAATAAATGGGAAAGAAAGCCCAAAGAAAGGCGAAAGAAAGCCCTAAGAAAAGGGAAAGAAAGGCCAAAGAAAGGGGAAAGAAAGCCGAAAGAAAGCCCAAAGAAAGTCCAAAGAAAGCCCAAAGAAAGGGGAAAAAAAGCCCAAAGAAAGGGGAAAGAAAGACCAAAGAAAGTCCAAAGAAAGGGGAAAGAAAGCCCAAAGAAAGCCCAAAGAAAGGGGAAAGAAGGCACAAAGAAAGGGGAAAGAAAGCCCAAAGAAAGGGGAAAGAAAGGCGAAAGAAAGCCAAAAGAAAGGGGAAAGAAAGGGGAAAGAAAGGGGAAAGAAAGGGGAAAGAAAGGGGAAAGAAAGGGGAAAGAAAGGGGAAAGAAAGGGGAAAGAAAGCCCAAAGAAAGGGGAAAGAAAGCCCAAAGAAAGCCCAAAGAAAGGGGAATGAAAGCCCAAAGAAAGCCCAAAAAAAGGGGAAAGAAAGCCCAAAGAAAGGGGAAAGAAAGCCCAAAGAAACCCCAAGAGAGCCCAAAGAAAGCCCAAAAAAAGGGGAAAGAAAGCCCAAAGAAAGCCCAAAGAAAGGGGAAAGAAAGCCCAAAGAAGGCCCAAAGAAAGGGGAAAGAAAACCCAAAGAAATCCCAAAGAAAGAGGAAAGAAAGCCCAAAGAAAGTGGAAAGAAAGCCCAAAGAAAGCCCAAAGAAAGGGGAAAGAAAGCCCAAAGAAAGCCCAAAGAAAGGGGAAAGAAAGCCCAAAGAAAGCCCAAAGAAAGGGGAAAGAAAGCTCAAAGAAAGGGGAAAGAAAGCTCAAAGAAAGCCCAAAGAAAGGGGAAAGAAAGCCCAAAGAAAGGGGAAATAAAGGGGAAAGGAAGGGGAAAGAAAGGGGTAAGAAAGGGGAAAGAAAGGGGAAAGAAAGGTGAAAGAAAGGGGAAAGAAAGCCCAAAGAAAGGGCAAAGAAAGGGGAAAGAAAGTCCAAAGAAAGCCCAAAGAAAGGGGAAAGAAAGCCCAAAGAAAGCCCAAAGAAAGGAGAAAGAAATCCCAAAGAAAGCCCAAAGAAAGGGGAAAGAAAGCCCAAAGAAAGCCCAAAGAAAGGGGAAAGAAAGCCCAAAGAAAGCCCAAAGAAAGGGTAAAGAAAGCCCAAAGAAAGGGGAAAGAAAGCCCAAAGAAAGTCCAAAGAAAGGAGAAAGAAAGCCCAAAGAAAGGGGAAAGAAAGTCCAAAGAAAGCCCAAAGAAAGCCCAAAGAAAGGGGAAAGAAAGCCCAAAGAACGGGGAAAGAAAGCCCAAAGAAAGCCCAAAGAAAGGGGAAAGAAAGCCCAAAGAAAGGGGAAAAAAGGGGAAAGAAAGCCCAAAGAAAGGGCAAAGAAAGCCCAAAGAAAGAAGAAAGAAAGCCCAAAGAATGGGGAAAGAAAGGCCAAAGAAAGCCCAAAGAAAGGGGAAAGAAAGGGGAAAGAAAGCCCAAAAAAAGGGGAAAGAAAGCCCAAAGAAAGGGGAAAGAAAGGGGAAAGAAAGCCCAAAGAAAGGGGAAAGAAAGCCCAAAGAAAGGGGAAAGAAAGCCCAAAGAAAGGGGAAGGAAAGCTCAAAAAAAGCCCAAAGAAAGGGGAAAGAAAGCCCAAAGAAATGGGAAAGAAAGCCCAAAGAAAGGCGAAAGAAAGCCCAAAGAAAAGGGAAAGAAAGCCCAAAGAAAGGGGAAAGAAAGCCCAAAGAAAGTCCAAAGAAAGGGGAAAGAAAGCCCAAAGAAATGGGAAAGAAAGCCCAAAGAAAGCAGAAAGAAAGCCCAAAGACAGGGGAAAGAAAGCCCAAAGAAAGGGTAAAGAAAGCCCAAAGAAAGCTCGAAGAAATGGGAAAGAAGGCACAAAGAAAGGTGAAAGAAAGCCCAAAGAAAGGGGAAAGAAAGCCCAAAGAAAGCCCAAAGAAAGGGGAAAGAAAGCCCAAAGAAAGGGGAAAGAAATCCCAAAGAAAGGGGAAAGAAAGCTCAAGGAAAGGGCAAAGAAAGCCCAAAGAAAGGAGAAAGAAAGCCCAAAGAAAGCCCAAAGAAAGGGGAAAGAAACCCCAAAGAAAGCCCAAAGAAAGGGGAAAGAAAGCCCAAAGAAAGCCAAAAGAAAGGGTAAAGAAAGCCCAAAGAAAGGGGAAAGAAAGCACAAAGAAAGGGGAAAGAAATCCCAAAGAAAGCCCAAAGAAAGCTCAAGGAAAGGGGAAAGAAAGCCCAAAGAAAGGGGAAAGAAAGCCCAAAGAAAGCCCAAAGAAAGGGGAAAGAAACCCCAAAGAAAGCCCAAAGAAAGGGGAAAGAAAGCCCAAAGAAAGCCAAAAGAAAGGGTAAAGAAAGCCCAAAGAAAGGGGAAAGAAAGCCCAAAGAAAGTCCAAAGAAAGGAGAAAGAAAGCCCAAAGAAAGGGGAAAGAAAGGGGAAATAAAGTCCAAAGAAAGCCCAAAGAAAGTCCAAAGAAAGCCCAAAGAAAGGGGAAAGAAAGGGGAAAGAATGGGGAAAGAAAGGGGAAAGAAAGGGGAAAGAAAGGAGAAAGAATGTGGAAAGAATGGGGAAAGAAAAGGGAAAGAAATGGGAAAGAAAGGGGAAAGAAAGGGGAAAGAAAGGGGAAAGAAAGCCCAAAGAAAGGGGAAAGAAAGGGGAAAGAAAGCCCAAAGAAGGGGGAAAGAAAGCCCAAAGAAAGCCCAAAGAAAGGGGAAAGAAAGCCCAAAGAAAGGGGAAAGAAAGCCCAAAGAAAGCCCAAAGAAAGGGGAAAGAAAGCCCAAAGAAAGGGCAAAGAAGGCCCAAAGAAAGGGCAAAGAAAGCCCAAAGAAAGGGGAAAGAAAGCCCAAAGAATGGGGAAAGAAAGCCCAAATAAAGGGGAAAGAAAGCCCAAAGAAATCCGAAATAAAGCCCAAAGAAAGGGGAAAGAAAGCCCAAAGAAATGGGAAAGAAAGCCCAAAGAAAGGGGAAAGAAAGCCCAGAGAAAGGGGAAAGAAAGCCCAAAGAAATCCGAAATAAAGCCCAAAGAAAGGGGAAAGAAAGCCCAAAGAAATGGGAAAGAAAGCCCAAAGAAATGGGAAAGAAAGCCCAAAGAAAGCCCAAAGAAAGTGGAAAGAAAGCCCAAAGAAAGCCCAAAGAAAGGGGAAAGAAAGCCCAAAGAAAGGGGAAAGAAAGCCCAAAGAAAAGAGAGAGAAAGCCCAAAGAAAGCCCAAAGAAAGGGGAAAGAAAGCCCAAAGAAAGGGGAAAGAAAGCCCAAAGAAAGGGGAAAGAAGGGGAAAGAAAGGGGAAAGAAAGGGGAAAGAAAGGGGAAAGAAAGGGGAAAGAACAGGGAAAGAACGGGGAAAGAAAGCCCAAAGAAAGGGGAAAGAAAGCCCAAAGAAAGGGGAAAGAAAGCCCACAGAAAGCCCAAAGAAAGCGGAAAGAAAGCCCAAAGAAAGCCCAAAGAAAGGGGAAAGAAAGCCCAAAGAAAGGGGAAAGAAAGCCCAAAGAAAGGGGAAAGAAAGCCCACAGAAAGCCCAAAGAAAGCGGAAAGAAAGCCCAAAGAAAGCCCAAAGAAAGGGGAAAGAAATCCCAAAGAAAGCCCAAAGAAAGGGGAAAGAAAGCCCAAAGAAAGCCCAAAGAAAGGGGAAAGAAAGCCCAAAGAAAGCCCAAAGAAAGGGCAAAGAAAGCCCAAAGAAAGGGGAAAGAAAGGGGAAAGAAAGGGGAAAGAATGCCCAAAGAAAGCCCAAAGAAAGCCCAAAGAAAGGGGAAAGAAAGCCCAAAGAAAGGGGAAAGAAAGCCCAAAGAAAGGGGAAAGAAAGCCCAAAGAAAGGAGGGAGAAAGCCCAAAGAAAGCCCAAAGAAAGGGGAAAGTAAGCCCAAAGAAAGGGGAAAGAAAGCCCAAAGAAAGCCCAAAGAAAGGGGAAAGAAAGGGGATAGAAAGGGGAAAGAAAGGGGAAAGAAAGGGGAAAGAAAGCCCAAAGAAAGGGGAAAGAAAGCCCAAAGAAAGGGGAAAGAAAGCCCAAAGAAAGGGGAAGGAAAGCCCAGAGAAAGCCCAAAGAAAGGGGAAAGAAAGCCCAAATAAATGGGAAAGAAAGCCCAAAGAAAGGCGAAAGAAAGCCCAAAGAAAAGGGAAAGAAAGGCCAAAGAAAGGGGAAAGAAAGCCGAAAGAAAGCCCAAAGAAAGTCCAAAGAAAGCCCAAAGAAAGGGGAAAAAAAGCCCAAAGAAAGGGGAAAGAAAGACCAAAGAAAGTCCAAAGAAAGGGGAAAGAAAGCCCAAAGAAAGCCCAAAGAAAGGGGAAAGAAGGCACAAAGAAAGGGGAAAGAAAGCCCAAAGAAAGGGGAAAGAAAGGCGAAAGAAAGCCAAAAGAAAGGGGAAAGAAAGGGGAAAGAAAGGGGAAAGAAAGGGGAAAGAAAGGGGAAAGAAAGGGGAAAGAAAGGGGAAAGAAAGCCCAAAGAAAGGGGAAAGAAAGCCCAAAGAAAGCCCAAAGAAAGGGGAATGAAAGCCCAAAGAAAGCCCAAAAAAAGGGGAAAGAAAGCCCAAAGAAAGGGGAAAGAAAGCCCAAAGAAACCCCAAGAGAGCCCAAAGAAAGCCCAAAAAAAGGGGAAAGAAAGCCCAAAGAAAGCCCAAAGAAAGGGGAAAGAAAGCCCAAAGAAGGCCCAAAGAAAGGGGAAAGAAAACCCAAAGAAATCCCAAAGAAAGAGGAAAGAAAGCCCAAAGAAAGTGGAAAGAAAGCCCAAAGAAAGCCCAAAGAAAGGGGAAAGAAAGCCCAAAGAAAGCCCAAAGAAAGGGGAAAGAAAGCCCAAAGAAAGCCCAAAGAAAGGGGAAAGAAAGCTCAAAGAAAGGGGAAAGAAAGCTCAAAGAAAGCCCAAAGAAAGGGGAAAGAAAGCCCAAAGAAAGGGGAAATAAAGGGGAAAGGAAGGGGAAAGAAAGGGGTAAGAAAGGGGAAAGAAAGGGGAAAGAAAGGTGAAAGAAAGGGGAAAGAAAGCCCAAAGAAAGGGCAAAGAAAGGGGAAAGAAAGTCCAAAGAAAGCCCAAAGAAAGGGGAAAGAAAGCCCAAAGAAAGCCCAAAGAAAGGAGAAAGAAATCCCAAAGAAAGCCCAAAGAAAGGGGAAAGAAAGCCCAAAGAAAGCCCAAAGAAAGGGGAAAGAAAGCCCAAAGAAAGCCCAAAGAAAGGGTAAAGAAAGCCCAAAGAAAGGGGAAAGAAAGCCCAAAGAAAGTCCAAAGAAAGGAGAAAGAAAGCCCAAAGAAAGGGGAAAGAAAGTCCAAAGAAAGCCCAAAGAAAGCCCAAAGAAAGGGGAAAGAAAGCCCAAAGAACGGGGAAAGAAAGCCCAAAGAAAGCCCAAAGAAAGGGGAAAGAAAGCCCAAAGAAAGGGGAAAAAAGGGGAAAGAAAGCCCAAAGAAAGGGCAAAGAAAGCCCAAAGAAAGAAGAAAGAAAGCCCAAAGAATGGGGAAAGAAAGGCCAAAGAAAGCCCAAAGAAAGGGGAAAGAAAGGGGAAAGAAAGCCCAAAAAAAGGGGAAAGAAAGCCCAAAGAAAGGGGAAAGAAAGGGGAAAGAAAGCCCAAAGAAAGGGGAAAGAAAGCCCAAAGAAAGGGGAAAGAAAGCCCAAAGAAAGGGGAAGGAAAGCTCAAAAAAAGCCCAAAGAAAGGGGAAAGAAAGCCCAAAGAAATGGGAAAGAAAGCCCAAAGAAAGGCGAAAGAAAGCCCAAAGAAAAGGGAAAGAAAGCCCAAAGAAAGGGGAAAGAAAGCCCAAAGAAAGTCCAAAGAAAGGGGAAAGAAAGCCCAAAGAAATGGGAAAGAAAGCCCAAAGAAAGCAGAAAGAAAGCCCAAAGACAGGGGAAAGAAAGCCCAAAGAAATGGTAAAGAAAGCCCAAAGAAAGCTCAAAGAAATGGGAAAGAAGGCACAAAGAAAGGTGAAAGAAAGCCCAAAGAAAGGGGAAAGAAAGCCCAAAGAAAGCCCAAAGAAAGGGGAAAGAAAGCCCAAAGAAAGGGGAAAGAAATCCCAAAGAAAGGGGAAAGAAAGCTCAAGGAAAGGGCAAAGAAAGCCCAAAGAAAGGAGAAAGAAAGCCCAAAGAAAGCCCAAAGAAAGGGGAAAGAAACCCCAAAGAAAGCCCAAAGAAAGGGGAAAGAAAGCCCAAAGAAAGCCAAAAGAAAGGGTAAAGAAAGCCCAAAGAAAGGGGAAAGAAAGCACAAAGAAAGGGGAAAGAAATCCCAAAGAAAGCCCAAAGAAAGCTCAAGGAAAGGGGAAAGAAAGCCCAAAGAAAGGGGAAAGAAAGCCCAAAGAAAGCCCAAAGAAAGGGGAAAGAAACCCCAAAGAAAGCCCAAAGAAAGGGGAAAGAAAGCCCAAAGAAAGCCAAAAGAAAGGGTAAAGAAAGCCCAAAGAAAGGGGAAAGAAAGCCCAAAGAAAGTCCAAAGAAAGGAGAAAGAAAGCCCAAAGAAAGGGGAAAGAAAGGGGAAATAAAGTCCAAAGAAAGCCCAAAGAAAGTCCAAAGAAAGCCCAAAGAAAGGGGAAAGAAAGGGGAAAGAATGGGGAAAGAAAGGGGAAAGAAAGGGGAAAGAAAGGAGAAAGAATGGGGAAAGAATGGGGAAAGAAAAGGGAAAGAAATGGGAAAGAAAGGGGAAAGAAAGGGGAAAGAAAGGGGAAAGAAAGCCCAAAGAAAGGGGAAAGAAAGGGGAAAGAAAGCCCAAAGAAGGGGGAAAGAAAGCCCAAAGAAAGCCCAAAGAAAGGGGAAAGAAAGCCCAAAGAAAGGGGAAAGAAAGCCCAAAGAAAGCCCAAAGAAAGGGGAAAGAAAGCCCAAAGAAAGGGCAAAGAAGGCCCAAAGAAAGGGCAAAGAAAGCCCAAAGAAAGGGGAAAGAAAGCCCAAAGAATGGGGAAAGAAAGCCCAAATAAAGGGGAAAGAAAGCCCAAAGAAATCCGAAATAAAGCCCAAAGAAAGGGGAAAGAAAGCCCAAAGAAATGGGAAAGAAAGCCCAAAGAAAGGGGAAAGAAAGCCCAGAGAAAGGGGAAAGAAAGCCCAAAGAAATCCGAAATAAAGCCCAAAGAAAGGGGAAAGAAAGCCCAAAGAAATGGGAAAGAAAGCCCAAAGAAATGGGAAAGAAAGCCCAAAGAAAGCCCAAAGAAAGTGGAAAGAAAGCCCAAAGAAAGCCCAAAGAAAGGGGAAAGAAAGCCCAAAGAAAGGGGAAAGAAAGCCCAAAGAAAAGAGAGAGAAAGCCCAAAGAAAGCCCAAAGAAAGGGGAAAGAAAGCCCAAAGAAAGGGGAAAGAAAGCCCAAAGAAAGGGGAAAGAAGGGGAAAGAAAGGGGAAAGAAAGGGGAAAGAAAGGGGAAAGAAAGGGGAAAGAACAGGGAAAGAACGGGGAAAGAAAGCCCAAAGAAAGGGGAAAGAAAGCCCAAAGAAAGGGGAAAGAAAGCCCACAGAAAGCCCAAAGAAAGCGGAAAGAAAGCCCAAAGAAAGCCCAAAGAAAGGGGAAAGAAAGCCCAAAGAAAGGGGAAAGAAAGCCCAAAGAAAGGGGAAAGAAAGCCCACAGAAAGCCCAAAGAAAGCGGAAAGAAAGCCCAAAGAAAGCCCAAAGAAGGGGAAAGAAAGCCCAAAGAAAGGGGAAAGAAAGCCCAAAGAAAGGGGAAAGAAAGCCCAAAGGAAGTCCAAAGAAAGGGGGAAGAACTCCCAAAGAAAGGGGAAACAAAGCCCAAAGAAAGAGGAAAGAAAGCTCAAAGAAAGGGGAAAGAAAGCATAAAAAAGCGGAAAGAAAGCCCAAAGAAATGGGAAAGAAAGGGGAAAGAAAGGGGAAGCAAAGCCCAAAGAAAGGGGAAAGAAAGCCCAAAGAAAGGGGAAAGAAAGCCCAAAGAAAGGAGAAAGAAAGCCCAAAGAAAGCCCACAGAAAGGGGAAAGAAAGCCCAAAGAAAACCCAAAGAAAGGGGAAAGAATGGGGAAAGAAAGGGGAAAGAAAGGGGAAAGAAAGGGGAAAGAAAGCCCAAAGAAAGGGGAAAGAAAGCCCAAAGAAAGGGGAAAGAAAGCCCAAAGAAAGGGGAAGGAAAGCCCAGAGAAAGCCCAAAGAAAGGGGAAAGAAAGCCCAAATAAATGGGAAAGAAAGCCCAAAGAAAGGCGAAAGAAAGCCCAAAGAAAAGGGAAAGAAAGGCCAAAGAAAGGGAAAGAAAGCCGAAAGAAAGCCCAAAGAAAGTCCAAAGAAAGCCCAAAGAAAGGGGAAAAAAAGCCCAAAGAAAGGGGAAAGAAAGACCAAAGAAAGTCCAAAGAAAGGGGAAAGAAAGCCCAAAGAAAGCCCAAAGAAAGGGGAAAGAAGGCACAAAGAAAGGGGAAAGAAAGCCCAAAGAAAGGGGAAAGAAAGGCGAAAGAAAGCCAAAAGAAAGGGGAAAGAAAGGGGAAAGAAAGGGGAAAGAAAGGGGAAAGAAAGGGGAAAGAAAGGGGAAAGAAAGGGGAAAGAAAGGGGAAAGAAAGCCCAAAGAAAGGGGAAAGAAAGCCCAAAGAAAGCCCAAAGAAAGGGGAATGAAAGCCCAAAGAAAGCCCAAAAAAAGGGGAAAGAAAGCCCAAAGAAAGGGGAAAGAAAGCCCAAAGAAACCCCAAGAGAGCCCAAAGAAAGCCCAAAAAAAGGGGAAAGAAAGCCCAAAGAAAGCCCAAAGAAAGGGGAAAGAAAGCCCAAAGAAGGCCCAAAGAAAGGGGAAAGAAAACCCAAAGAAATCCCAAAGAAAGAGGAAAGAAAGCCCAAAGAAAGTGGAAAGAAAGCCCAAAGAAAGCCCAAAGAAAGGGGAAAGAAAGCCCAAAGAAAGCCCAAAGAAAGGGGAAAGAAAGCCCAAAGAAAGCCCAAAGAAAGGGGAAAGAAAGCTCAAAGAAAGGGAAAGAAAGCTCAAAGAAAGCCCAAAGAAAGGGGAAAGAAAGCCCAAAGAAAGGGGAAATAAAGGGGAAAGGAAGGGGAAAGAAAGGGGTAAGAAAGGGGAAAGAAAGGGGAAAGAAAGGTGAAAGAAAGGGGAAAGAAAGCCCAAAGAAAGGGCAAAGAAAGGGGAAAGAAAGTCCAAAGAAAGCCCAAAGAAAGGGGAAAGAAAGCCCAAAGAAAGCCCAAAGAAAGGAGAAAGAAATCCCAAATAAAGCCCAAAGAAAGGGGAAAGAAAGCCCAAAGAAAGCCCAAAGAAAGGGGAAAGAAAGCCCAAAGAAAGCCCAAAGAAAGGGGAAAGAAAGCCCAAAGAAAGGGGAAAGAAAGCCCAAAGAAAGCCCAAAGAAAGGGGAAAGAAAGCCCAAAGAACGGGGAAAGAAAGCCCAAAGAAAGCCCAAAGAAAGGGGAAAGAAAGCCCAAAGAAAGGGGAAAAAAGGGGAAAGAAAGCCCAAAGAAAGGGCAAAGAAAGCCCAAAGAAAGAAGAAAGAAAGCCCAAAGAATGGGGAAAGAAAGGCCAAAGAAAGCCCAAAGAAAGGGGAAAGAAAGGGGAAAGAAAGCCCAAAAAAAGGGGAAAGAAAGCCCAAAGAAAGGGGAAAGAAAGGGGAAAGAAAGCCAAAGAAAGGGGAAAGAAAGCCCAAAGAAAGGGGAAAGAAAGCCCAAAGAAAGGGGAAGGAAAGCTCAAAAAAAGCCCAAAGAAAGGGGAAAGAAAGCCCAAAGAAATGGGAAAGAAAGCCCAAAGAAAGCCCAAAGAAAGGGGAAAGAAAGCCCAAAGAAAGCCCAAAGAAAGGGGAAAGAAAGCTCAAAGAAAGGGGAAAGAAAGCTCAAAGAAAGCCCAAAGAAAGGGGAAAGAAAGCCCAAAGAAAGGGGAAATAAAGGGGAAAGGAAGGGGAAAGAAAGGGGTAAGAAAGGGGAAAGAAAGGGGAAAGAAAGGTGAAAGAAAGGGGAAAGAAAGCCCAAAGAAAGGGCAAAGAAAGGGGAAAGAAAGTCCAAAGAAAGCCCAAAGAAAGGGGAAAGAAAGCCCAAAGAAAGCCCAAAGAAAGGAGAAAGAAATCCCAAAGAAAGCCCAAAGAAAGGGGAAAGAAAGCCCAAAGAAAGCCCAAAGAAAGGGGAAAGAAAGCCCAAAGAAAGCCCAAAGAAAGGGTAAAGAAAGCCCAAAGAAAGGGGAAAGAAAGCCCAAAGAAAGTCCAAAGAAAGGAGAAAGAAAGCCCAAAGAAAGGGGAATGAAAGTCCAAAGAAAGCCCAAAGAAAGCCCAAAGAAAGGGGAAAGAAAGCCCAAAGAACGGGGAAAGAAAGCCCAAAGAAAGCCCAAAGAAAGGGGAAAGAAAGCCCAAAGAAAGGGGAAAAAAGGGGAAAGAAAGCCCAAAGAAAGGGCAAAGAAAGCCCAAAGAAAGAAGAAAGAAAGCCCAAAGAATGGGGAAAGAAAGGCCAAAGAAAGCCCAAAGAAAGGGGAAAGAAAGGGGAAAGAAAGCCCAAAAAAAGGGGAAAGAAAGCCCAAAGAAAGGGGAAAGAAAGGGGAAAGAAAGCCCAAAGAAAGGGGAAAGAAAGCCCAAAGAAAGGGGAAGGAAAGCTCAAAAAAAGCCCAAAGAAAGGGGAAAGAAAGCCCAAAGAAATGGGAAAGAAAGCCCAAAGAAAGGCGAAAGAAAGCCCAAAGAAAAGGGAAAGAAAGCCCAAAGAAAGGGGAAAGAAAGCCCAAAGAAAGTCCAAAGAAAGGGGAAAGAAAGCCCAAAGAAATGGGAAAGAAAGCCCAAAGAAAGCAGAAAGAAAGCCCAAAGACAGGGGAAAGAAAGCCCAAAGAAAGGGTAAAGAAAGCCCAAAGAAAGCTCAAAGAAATGGGAAAGAAGGCACAAAGAAAGGTGAAAGAAAGCCCAAAGAAAGGGGAAAGAAAGCCCAAAGAAAGCCCAAAGAAAGGGGAAAGAAAGCCCAAAGAAAGGGGAAAGAAATCCCAAAGAAAGGGGAAAGAAAGCTCAAGGAAAGGGCAAAGAAAGCCCAAAGAAAGGAGAAAGAAAGCCCAAAGAAAGCCCAAAGAAAGGGGAAAGAAACCCCAAAGAAAGCCCAAAGAAAGGGGAAAGAAAGCCCAAAGAAAGCGAAAAGAAAGGGTAAAGAAAGCCCAAAGAAAGGGAAAGAAAGCACAAAGAAAGGGGAAAGAAATCCCAAGAAAGCCCAAAGAAAGCTCAAGGAAAGGGGAAAGAAAGCCCAAAGAAAGGGGAAAGAAAGCCCAAAGAAAGCCCAAAGAAAGGGGAAAGAAACCCCAAAGAAAGCCCAAAGAAAGGGGAAAGAAAGCCCAAAGAAAGCCAAAAGAAAGGGTAAAGAAAGCCCAAAGAAAGGGGAAAGAAAGCCCAAAGAAAGTCCAAAGAAAGGAGAAAGAAAGCCCAAAGAAAGGGGAAAGAAAGGGGAAATAAAGTCCAAAGAAAGCCCAAAGAAAGTCCAAAGAAAGCCCAAAGAAAGGGGAAAGAAAGGGGAAAGAATGGGGAAAGAAAGGGGAAAGAAAGGGGAAAGAAAGGAGAAAGAATGGGGAAAGAATGGGGAAAGAAAAGGGAAAGAAATGGGAAAGAAAGGGGAAAGAAAGGGGAAAGAAAGGGGAAAGAAAGCCCAAAGAAAGGGGAAAGAAAGGGGAAAGAAAGCCCAAAGAAGGGGGAAAGAAAGCCCAAAGAAAGCCCAAAGAAAGGGGAAAGAAAGCCCAAAGAAAGGGGAAAGAAAGCCCAAAGAAATCCCAAAGAAAGGGGAAAGAAAGCCCAAAGAAAGGGCAAAGAAGGCCCAAAGAAAGGGCAAAGAAAGCCCAAAGAAAGGGGAAAGAAAGCCCAAAGAATGGGGAAAGAAAGCCCAAATAAAGGGGAAAGAAAGCCCAAAGAAATCCGAAATAAAGCCCAAAGAAAGGGGAAAGAAAGCCCAAAGAAATGGGAAAGAAAGCCCAAAGAAAGGGGAAAGAAAGCCAGAGAAAGGGGAAAGAAAGCCCAAAGAAATCCGAAATAAAGCCCAAAGAAAGGGGAAAGAAAGCCCAAAGAAATGGGAAAGAAAGCCCAAAGAAATGGGAAAGAAAGCCCAAAGAAAGCCCAAAGAAAGTGGAAAGAAAGCCCAAAGAAAGCCCAAAGAAAGGGGAAAGAAAGCCCAAAGAAAGGGGAAAGAAAGCCCAAAGAAAAGAGAGAGAAAGCCCAAAGAAAGCCCAAAGAAAGGGGAAAGAAAGCCCAAAGAAAGGGGAAAGAAAGCCCAAAGAAAGGGGAAAGAAGGGGAAAGAAAGGGGAAAGAAAGGGGAAAGAAAGGGGAAAGAAAGGGGAAAGAACAGGGAAAGAACGGGGAAAGAAAGCCCAAAGAAAGGGGAAAGAAAGCCCAAAGAAAGGGGAAAGAAAGCCCACAGAAAGCCCAAAGAAAGCGGAAAGAAAGCCCAAAGAAAGCCCAAAGAAAGGGGAAAGAAAGCCCAAAGAAAGGGGAAAGAAAGCCCAAAGAAAGGGGAAAGAAAGCCCACAGAAAGCCCAAAGAAAGCGGAAAGAAAGCCCAAGAAAGCCCAAAGAAAGGGGAAAGAAAGCCCAAAGAAAGGGGAAAGAAAGCCCAAAGAAAGGGGAAAGAAAGCCCAAAGGAAGTCCAAAGAAAGGGGGAAGAACTCCCAAAGAAAGGGGAAACAAAGCCCAAAGAAAGAGGAAAGAAAGCTCAAAGAAAGGGGAAAGAAAGCATAAAAAAGCGGAAAGAAAGCCCAAAGAAATGGGAAAGAAAGGGGAAAGAAAGGGGAAGCAAAGCCCAAAGAAAGGGGAAAGAAAGCCCAAAGAAAGGGGAAAGAAAGCCCAAAGAAAGGAGAAAGAAAGCCCAAAGAAAGCCCACAGAAAGGGGAAAGAAAGCCCAAAGAAAACCCAAAGAAAGGGGAAAGAATGGGGAAAGAAAGGGGAAAGAAAGGGGAAAGAAAGGGGAAAGAAAGGAGAAAGAATGGGGAAAGAAAGGGGAAAGAAATGGGAAAGAAAGGGGAAAGAAAGGGGAAAGGAAGCCCGAAGAAAGGGAAAAGAAAGGGGAAAGAAAGCCCAAGAAAGGGGAAAGAAAGCCCAAAGAAAGGGAAAAGAAAGCCCAAAGAAAGCCCAAAGAAAGGGGAAAGAAAGCCCAAAGAAAGCCCAAAGAAAGCCCAAAGAAAGGGCAAACAAAGCCCAAAGAAAGGGGAAAGAAAGCCCAAAGAAAGGGGAAAGAAAGCCCAAAGAAAGGGGAAAGAAAGCCCAAAGAAAGCCCAAAGAAAGCCCAAAGAAAGCCCAAAGAAAGGGGAAAGAAAGCCCAATGAAATGGGAAAGTAAGCCCAAAGAAAGCCCAAAGAAAGCCCAAAGAAAGGGGAAAGAAAGCCCAAAGAAAGGAGAAAGAAAGCCCAAAGAAAGCCCACAGAAATGGGAAAGAAAGCCCAAAGAAAGCCCAAAGAAAGGGGAAAGAAAGGGGAAAGAATGGGGAAAGAAAGGGGAAAGAAAGGGGAAAGAAAGGGGAAAGAAAGGGGAAAGAAATGGGAAAGAAAGGGGAAAGAAAGGGGAAAGGAAGCCCAAAGAAAGGGAAAAGAAAGGGGAAAGAAAGCCCAAAGAAAGGGGAAAGAAAGCCCAAAGAAAGGGAAAAGAAAGCCCAAAGAAAGCCCAAAGAAAGGAGAGAGAAAGCCCAAAGAAAGGAGAGAGAAAGCCCAAAGAAAGCCCAAGGAAACGGGAAAGAAAGCCCAAAGAAAGGGGAAAGAAAGCCCAAATAAAACGCAAAGAAAGGGGAAAGAAAGGGGAAAGAAAGGGGAAAGAAAGGGGAAAGAAAGGGGAAAGAACGGGGAAAGAAAGCCCAAAGAAACGGGA
Organism: Columba livia; assembly: GCF_036013475.1. Classification (NCBI taxonomy): domain Eukaryota; kingdom Metazoa; phylum Chordata; class Aves; order Columbiformes; family Columbidae; genus Columba; species Columba livia. Next base: position 35,194 of record NW_027043756.1, read on the forward strand.
AAGAAAGCCCAAAGAAAGCCCAAAGAAAGGGGAAAGAAAGCCCCAAAGAAAGGGGAAAGAAAGCCCAAAGAAAGGGGAATGAAATCCCAAAGAAAGGGGAAAGAAAGCACAAAGAAAGGCGAAAGAAAGCCCAAAGAAAGGGGAAGGAAAGCCCAAAGAAAGTGGGAAAGAAAGCCCAAAGAAAGGGGAAAGAAAGACCAAAGAATGGGGAAAGAAAGCCCAAAGAAAAGGGAAAGAAAGCCCAAGGAAAGGGGAAAGAAAGCCCAAAGAAAGCCCAAAGAAAGCCCAAAGAAAGTCCAAAGAAAGCCCAAAGAAAGGGGAAAAAAAGCCCAAAGAAAGGGGAAAGAAAGCGCAAAGAAAGGGGAAAGAAAGGCCAAAGGAAGCCCAAAGAAAGTGGAAAGAAAGCCCAAAGAAAGCCCAAAGAAAGGGGAAAGAACGCCCAAAGAAAGCCCAAAGAAAGGGGAAAGAAAGCCCAAAGAAAGGATAAAGAAAGGGGAAAGAAAGCCCAAAGAAATGGGAAAGAAAGCCCAAAGAAAGGCGAAAGAAAGCCCAAAGAAAAGGGAAAGAAAGCCCAAAGAAAGGGGAAAGAAAGCCCAAAGAAAGTCCAAAGAAAGGGGAAAGAAAGCCAAAGAAATGGGAAAGAAAGCCCAAAGAAAGCAGAAAGAAAGCCCAAAGACAGGGGAAAGAAAGCCCAAAGAAAGGGGAAAGAAAGCCCAAAGAAAGCTCAAAGAAATGGGAAAGAAGGCACAAAGAAAGGTGAAAGAAAGCCCAAAGAAAGGGGAAAGAAAGCCCAAAGAAAGCCCAAAGAAAGGGGAAAGAAAGCCCAAAGAAAGCCCAAAGAAAGGCCAAAAAAAGGGTTAAAGAAAGCCCACAGAAAGGGGAAAGAAAGCCAAAGAAAGGGGAAAAAAGCCCAAAGAATGCCCAAAGAAAGCCCAAAGAAAGCCCAAAAAAAGGGGAAAGAAAGCCCAAAGAACGGGGAAAGAAAGCCCAAAGAAAGCCCAAAGAAAGCCCAAAGAAAGGGGAAAGAAAGCCCAAAGAAAGGGGAAAGAAAGCCCAAAGAAAGGGCAAAGAAAGCCCAAAGAAAGGGCAAAGAAAGCCCAAAGAAAGGGGAAAGAAAGCCCAAAGAAAGGGGAAGGAAAGCCCAAAGAAAGGGGAAAGAAAGCCCAAAGAAAGCCCAAAGAAAGGGAAAGAAAGCCCAAAGAAATGGGAAAGAAAGCCCAAAGAAAGCAGAAAGAAAGCCCAAAGACAGGGGAAAGAAAGCCCAAAGAAAGGGGAAAGAAAGCCCAAAGAAAGCTCAAAGAAATGGGAAAGAAGGCACAAAGAAAGGTGAAAGAAAACCCAAAGAAAGGGGAAAGAAAGCCCAAAGAAAGCCCAAAGAAAGGGGAAAGAAAGCCCAAAGAAAGGGGAAAGAAATCCCAAAGAAAGGGGAAAGAAAGCTCAAGGAAAGGGTAAAGAAAGCCCAAAGAAAGGGGAAAGAAAGCCCAAAGAAAGCCCAAAGAAAGGGGAAAGAAACCCCAAGAAAGCCCAAAGAAAGGGAAAGAAAGCCCAAAGAAAGCCAAAAGAAAGGGTAAAGAAAGCCCAAAGAAAGGGGAAAGAAAGCCCAAAGAAAGGGGAAAGAAAGCCCAAAGAAAGGGGAAAGAAAGCTCAAGGAAAGGGGAAAGAAAGCCCAAAGAAAGGGGAAAGAAAGCCCAAAGAAAGCCCAAAGAAAGGGGAAAGAAACCCCAAAGAAAGCCCAAAGAAAGGGGAAAGAAAGCCCAAAGAAAGCAAAAAGAAAGGGTAAAGAAAGCCCAAAGAAAGGGAAAGAAAGCCCAAAGAAAGTCGAAAGAAAGGAGAAAGAAAGCCCAAAGAAAGGGGAAAAAAAGGGGAAATAAAGTCCAAAGAAAGCCCAAAGAAAGTCCAAAGAAAGCCCAAAGAAAGGGGAAAGAAAGCCCAAAGAACGGGGAAAGAAAGCCGAAAGAAAGCGCAAAGAAAGCCCAAAGAAAGACCAAAGAAAGGGGAAAGAAAGCCCAAAGAAAGGGGAAAGAAAGGGGAATGAAAGGGGAAAGAAAGGAGAAAGAAAGGGGAAAGAAAGCGGAAAAAAAGCCCAAAGAAAGGGGAAAGAAAGCCCAAAGAAAGGGGAAAGAAAGCCTAAAGAAAGGGGAAAGAAAGGCCAAAGAAAGCCCAAAGAAAGGGGAAAGAAAGCCCAAAGAAAGGGAAAGAAAGCCCAAAGAAAGGGGAAAGAAAGCTCAAGGAAAGGGGTAAGAAAGCACAAAGAAAGGGGAAAGAAATCCCAAATAAAGCCCAAAGAAAGGAGAGAGAAAGCCCAAAGAAAGGAGAGAGAAGAGAGAAAGCCCAAAGAAAGCCCAAGGAAACGGGAAAGAAAGCCCAAAGAAAGGGGAAAGAAAGCCCAAATAAAACCCAAAGAAAGGGGAAAGAAAGGGGAAAGAGAGATGAAAGAAAGGGGAAAGAAAGGGGAAAGAAAGGGGAAAGAAAGGGGAAAGAACGGGGAAAGAAAGCCCAAAGAAAGGGGAAAGAAAGCCCAAAGAAAGGGGAAAAAAAGCCCAAAGAAAGCCCAAAGAAAGGGGAAAGAAAGCCCAAAGAAAGGGGAAAGAAAGCCCAAAGAAAGGGGAAAGAAAGCCCAAAGAAAGCCCAAAGAAAGGGGAAAGAAAGCCTAAAGAAATGGGAAAGAAAGCCCAAAGAAAGGAGAAAGAAAGCCCAAAGAAAGGGGAAAGAAAGCCAAAGAAAGGGGAAAGAAAGCCCAAAGAAAGGAGAGAGAAAGCCAAAGAAAGCCCAAAGAAAGGGGAAAGTAAGCCCAAAGAAAGGGGAAAGAAAGCCCAAAGAAAGCCCAAAGAAAGGGGAAAGAAAGGGGAAAGAAAGGGGAAAGAAAGCCCAAAGAAAGGGGAAAGAAAGCCCAAAGAAAGGGGAAAGAAAGCCCAAAGAAAGGGGAAGGAAAGCCCAAAGAAAGGGGAAAGAAAGCCCAAAGAAAGCCCAAAGAAAGGGGAAAGAAAGCCCAAAGAAAGGGGAAAGAAAGCCCAAAGAAAGCCCAAAGAAAGGGGAAAGAAAGGGGAAAGAAAGGGGAAAGAAAGCCCAAAGAAAGGGGAAAGAAAGCCCAAAGAAAGGGGAAAGAAAGCCCAAAGAAAGGGAAGGAAAGCCCAAAGAAAGGGGAAAGAAAGCCCAAAGAAAGCCCAAAGAAAGGGGAAAGAAAGCCCAAAGAAAGGGGAAAGAAAGCCCAAAGAAATCCCAAAGAAAGGGGAAAGAAAGCCCAAAGAAAGGGCAAAGAAGGCCCAAAGAAAGGGCAAAGAAAGCCCAAAGAAAGGGGAAAGAAAGCCCAAAGAATGGGGAAAGAAAGCCCAAATAAAGGGGAAAGAAAGCCCAAAGAAATCCGAAATAAAGCCCAAAGAAAGGGGAAAGAAAGCCCAAAGAAATGGGAAAGAAAGCCCAAAGAAAGGGGAAAGAAAGCCCAGAGAAAGGGGAAAGAAAGCCCAAAGAAATCCGAAATAAAGCCCAAAGAAAGGGGAAAGAAAGCCCAAAGAAATGGGAAAGAAAGCCCAAAGAAATGGGAAAGAAAGCCCAAAGAAAGCCCAAAGAAAGTGGAAAGAAAGCCCAAAGAAAGCCCAAAGAAAGGGGAAAGAAAGCCCAAAGAAAGGGGAAAGAAAGCCCAAAGAAAAGAGAGAGAAAGCCCAAAGAAAGCCCAAAGAAAGGGGAAAGAAAGCCCAAAGAAAGGGGAAAGAAAGCCCAAAGAAAGGGGAAAGAAGGGGAAAGAAAGGGGAAAGAAAGGGGAAAGAAAGGGGAAAGAAAGGGGAAAGAACAGGGAAAGAACGGGGAAAGAAAGCCCAAAGAAAGGGGAAAGAAAGCCCAAAGAAAGGGGAAAGAAAGCCCACAGAAAGCCCAAAGAAAGCGGAAAGAAAGCCCAAAGAAAGCCCAAAGAAAGGGGAAAGAAAGCCCAAAGAAAGGGGAAAGAAAGCCCAAAGAAAGGGAAAGAAAGCCCACAGAAAGCCCAAAGAAAGCGGAAAGAAAGCCCAAAGAAAGCCCAAAGAAAGGGGAAAGAAAGCCCAAAGAAAGGGGAAAGAAAGCCCAAAGAAAGGGGAAAGAAAGCCCAAAGGAAGTCCAAAGAAAGGGGGAAGAACTCCCAAAGAAAGGGGAAACAAAGCCCAAAGAAAGAGGAAAGAAAGCTCAAAGAAAGGGGAAAGAAAGCATAAAAAAGCGGAAAGAAAGCCCAAAGAAATGGGAAAGAAAGGGGAAAGAAAGGGGAAGCAAAGCCCAAAGAAAGGGGAAAGAAAGCCCAAAGAAAGGGGAAAGAAAGCCCAAAGAAAGGAGAAAGAAAGCCCAAAGAAAGCCCACAGAAAGGGGAAAGAAAGCCCAAAGAAAACCCAAAGAAAGGGGAAGAATGGGGAAAGAAAGGGGAAAGAAAGGGGAAAGAAAGGGGAAAGAAAGGAGAAGAATGGGAAAGAAAGGGGAAAGAAATGGGAAAGAAAGGGGAAAGAAAGGGGAAAGGAAGCCCGAAGAAAGGGAAAAGAAAGGGGAAAGAAAGCCCAAAGAAAGGGGAAAGAAAGCCCAAAGAAAGGGAAAAGAAAGCCCAAAGAAAGCCCAAAGAAAGGGGAAAGAAAGCCCAAAGAAAGCCCAAAGAAAGCCCAAAGAAAGGGCAAACAAAGCCCAAAGAAAGGGGAAAGAAAGCCCAAAGAAAGGGGAAAGAAAGCCCAAAGAAAGGGGAAAGAAAGCCCAAAGAAAGCCCAAAGAAAGCCCAAAGAAAGCCCAAAGAAAGGGGAAAGAAAGCCCAATGAAATGGGAAAGTAAGCCCAAAGAAAGCCCAAAGAAAGCCCAAAGAAAGGGGAAAGAAAGCACCAAAGAAAGGAGAAAGAAAGCCCAAAGAAAGCCCACAGAAATGGGAAAGAAAGCCCAAAGAAAGCCCAAAGAAAGGGGAAAGAAAGGGGAAAGAATGGGGAAAGAAAGGGGAAAGAAAGGGGAAAGAAAGGGGAAAGAAAGGGGAAAGAAATGGGAAAGAAAGGGGAAAGAAAGGGGAAAGGAAGCCCAAAGAAAGGGAAAAGAAAGGGGAAAGAAAGCCCAAAGAAAGGGGAAAGAAAGCCCAAAGAAAGGGAAAAGAAAGCCCAAAGAAAGCCCAAAGAAAGGAGAGAGAAAGCCCAAAGAAAGGAGAGAGAAAGCCCAAAGAAAGCCCAAGGAAACGGGAAAGAAAGCCCAAAGAAAGGGGAAAGAAAGCCCAAATAAAACGCAAAGAAAGGGGAAAGAAAGGGGAAAGAAAGGGGAAAGAAAGGGGAAAGAAAGGGGAAAGAACGGGGAAAGAAAGCCCAAAGAAACGGGAAAGAAAGCCCAAAGAAAGCCCAAAGAAAGGGGAAAGAAAGCCCAAAGAAAGGGGAAAGAAAGCCCAAAGAAAGGGGAATGAAATCCCAAAGAAAGGGGAAAGAAAGCACAAAGAAAGGCGAAAGAAAGCCCAAAGAAAGGGGAAGGAAAGCCCAAAGAAAGTGGGAAAGAAAGCCCAAAGAAAGGGGAAAGAAAGACCAAAGAATGGGGAAAGAAAGCCCAAAGAAAAGGGAAAGAAAGCCCAAGGAAAGGGGAAAGAAAGCCCAAAGAAAGCCCAAAGAAAGCCCAAAGAAAGTCCAAAGAAAGCCCAAAGAAAGGGGAAAAAAAGCCCAAAGAAAGGGGAAAGAAAGCGCAAAGAAAGGGGAAAGAAAGGCCAAAGGAAGCCCAAAGAAAGTGGAAAGAAAGCCCAAAGAAAGCCCAAAGAAAGGGGAAAGAACGCCCAAAGAAAGCCCAAAGAAAGGGAAAGAAAGCCCAAAGAAAGGATAAAGAAAGGGGAAAGAAAGCCCAAAGAAATGGGAAAGAAAGCCCAAAGAAAGGCGAAAGAAAGCCCAAAGAAAAGGGAAAGAAAGCCCAAAGAAAGGGGAAAGAAAGCCCAAAGAAAGTCCAAAGAAAGGGGAAAGAAAGCCCAAAGAAATGGGAAAGAAAGCCCAAAGAAAGCAGAAAGAAAGCCCAAAGACAGGGGAAAGAAAGCCCAAAGAAAGGGGAAAGAAAGCCCAAAGAAAGCTCAAAGAAATGGGAAAGAAGGCACAAAGAAAGGTGAAAGAAAGCCCAAAGAAAGGGGAAAGAAAGCCCAAAGAAAGCCCAAAGAAAGGGGAAAGAAAGCCAAAGAAAGCCCAAAGAAAGGCCAAAAAAAGGGTTAAAGAAAGCCCACAGAAAGGGGAAAGAAAGCCCAAAGAAAGGGGAAAAAAGCCCAAAGAATGCCCAAAGAAAGCCCAAAGAAAGCCCAAAAAAAGGGGAAAGAAAGCCCAAAGAACGGGGAAAGAAAGCCCAAAGAAAGCCCAAAGAAAGCCCAAAGAAAGGGGAAAGAAAGCCCAAAGAAAGGGGAAAGAAAGCCCAAAGAAAGGGCAAAGAAAGCCCAAAGAAAGGGCAAAGAAAGCCCAAAGAAAGGGGAAAGAAAGCCCAAAGAAAGGGGAAGGAAAGCCCAAAGAAAGGGGAAAGAAAGCCCAAAGAAAGCCCAAAGAAAGGGGAAAGAAAGCCCAAAGAAATGGGAAAGAAAGCCCAAAGAAAGCAGAAAGAAAGCCCAAAGACAGGGGAAAGAAAGCCCAAAGAAAGGGGAAAGAAAGCCCAAAGAAAGCTCAAAGAAATGGGAAAGAAGGCACAAAGAAAGGTGAAAGAAAACCCAAAGAAAGGGGAAAGAAAGCCCAAAGAAAGCCCAAAGAAAGGGGAAAGAAAGCCCAAAGAAAGGGGAAAGAAATCCCAAAGAAAGGGGAAAGAAAGCTCAAGGAAAGGGTAAAGAAAGCCCAAAGAAAGGGGAAAGAAAGCCCAAAGAAAGCCCAAAGAAAGGGGAAAGAAACCCCAAAGAAAGCCCAAAGAAAGGGGAAAGAAAGCCCAAAGAAAGCCAAAAGAAAGGGTAAAGAAAGCCCAAAGAAAGGGGAAAGAAAGCCCAAAGAAAGGGGAAAGAAAGCCCAAAGAAAGGGGAAAGAAAGCTCAAGGAAAGGGGAAAGAAAGCCCAAAGAAAGGGGAAAGAAAGCCCAAAGAAAGCCCAAAGAAAGGGGAAAGAAACCCCAAAGAAAGCCCAAAGAAAGGGGAAAGAAAGCCCAAAGAAAGCAAAAAGAAAGGGTAAAGAAAGCCCAAAGAAAGGGGAAAGAAAGCCCAAAGAAAGTCGAAAGAAAGGAGAAAGAAAGCCCAAAGAAAGGGGAAAAAAAGGGGAAATAAAGTCCAAAGAAAGCCCAAAGAAAGTCCAAAGAAAGCCCAAAGAAAGGGGAAAGAAAGC
>NW_027043757.1:0-25000 GCF_036013475.1 Columba livia
GAAAGAAAGAAGAAAGAAGGAAAGAAGAAAGAAAGAAAGAAGAAAGAAAGAAGAAAGAAATAAAGAAGAAAGAAAGAAGAAGGAGAGTAGAAAGAAAGAAGAAAGATGAAAGAAGAAAGAAGAAAGAAGAAAGAAGAAAGAAGAAAGAAGAAAGAAGAAAGAAGAAAGAAGAAAGAAGAAAGAAGAAAGAAGAAAGAAGAAAGAAGAAAGAAGAAAGAAGAAAGAAGAAAGAAGAAAAAAAGAAAGAAGAAAGAAAGAAGAAAGAAAGAAAGAAGAAAGAAAGAAAAGAAAGAAAGAAGAAAGGAAGAGAGAAGAAAGAAAGAAGGAAGAAAGAAAGAAGAAATAAAGAAAGAAGAAAGAAAGGAGAAAGAAAGAAGAAAGAAGAAAGAAAGAAAGAAGAAAGAAGAAAGAAAGAAGAAAGAAAGAAAGAAGAAAGATAGAAAGAAGAAAGAAAAAAGAAGGAAAGAAGAAAGAAAGGAAGACGAAAGAAAGAAAGAAGAAAGAAAGAAAGAAGAAAGAAGAAGGAAAGAAGAAAGAAGAATGAAAGAAGAAAGAAGAAAGAAAGAAGAAAGAAAGAAAGAAGAAAGAAAGAAAGGAGAAAGAAAGAAGAAAGAAAGAAGAAAGAAGAAAGAAAGAAGAAAGAAAGAAAGAAAGAAAGAAAGAAAGAAAGAAAGAAAGAAAGAAAGAAAGAAAGAAAGAAAGAAAGAAAAAGAAAGAAAGACAGAAAGGAAGACGAAAGAAAGAAAGACGAGAGAAAGAAAGACGAGAGAAAGAAAGACGAGAGGAAGAAAGACTGAAGAAAGAGAGACGAAAGAAAGACGAAAGAAGAAAGAAGAAAGAAAGAAAGAAAGTAAGAAAGAAAGAAAGTAAGAAAGAAAGAAAGAAAGAAGAAAGAAAGAAAGAAGAAAGAAAGAAAGAAGAAAGAAAGATAGAAAGAAGAAAGCAGAAAGAAAGAAAGAAGCAAGAAAGAAAGAAGAAATAAAGAAGGAAGAAAGAAAGAAAGAAGAAAGAAAGAACAAGGAAGGAAAGAAGAAAGAAAGGAAGACGAAAGAAAGAAAGACGAAAGAAAGAAAGAAGAAAGAAATAAGAGAGAAGAAAGAAAGAAGAAAGAAGAAAGAAAGAAGAAAGAAAGAATAAAGAAAGGAAAAGAAAAAAAGAAAGAAGAAACAAAGAAGACAGAAGAAAGAAGAAAGAAAAAGAAGAAAGAAGAAAGAAGAAAGAGAGAAAGAAGAAAGAAAGAGAGACGAAAGAAAGAAAGACGAGATAAAGAAAGACGAGAGAAAGAAAGACGAAAGAACGAAAGAAGAAAGAAAGAAGAAAGAAAGAAGGAAGAAAGAAAGAAAGAAGAAAGAAAGAAAGAAGAAAGAAGAAAGAAAGAAAGAAAGAAAGAAGAAAGAAAGAAAGAAGAAAGAAAAAGAAAGAAAGAAGAAAGCAAGAAGGAAAGAAGAAAGAAAGAAAGAAGAAAGAAAGAAGGAAGAAAGAAAGAAGAAATAAAGAAAGAAGAAAGAAAGAAGAAAGAAAGAAAGAAGAAAGAAAGAAAGAAGAAAGAAGGAAGAGAGAAGAAAGAAAGAAGAAAGAAAGAAAGAAGAAAGAAAGAAGAAAGAAAGAAGAAAGAAAGGAAGACGAAAGAAAGAAAGAAGAAAGAAAGAAAGAAGAAAGAAGAAGGAAAGAAGAAAGAAGAAAGAAAGAAGAAAGAAAGAAAGAAAGAAGGAAAGAAAGAAAGAAAGAATTAAAGAAGAGAAAGAAAGAAAGAAAGGAAGACGAAAGAAAGACGAGAGAAAGAAAGACGAGAGAAAGACGAAAGAAAGAAACAAGAAAGAAAGAAAGAATAAAGAAAGAAGGAAGAAAGAAAGAAGAAAGAAAGAAAGAAGAAAGAAGAAAGAAAGAAGAAAGAAAGAAAGAACAAAGAAAGAAGAAAGAAAGAAGAAAGAAAGAAGGAAAGTAGAAAGAAAGAAAGAAGAAAGAAAGAAGGAAGAAAGAAAGAAGAAATAAAGGAAGATTAAAGAAAGAAGAAAGAAAGAAGAAAGAAAGAAAGAAGAAAGAAAGAAAGAAGAAAGAAAGAAGAAAGACAGAAGAAAGAAAGGAAGACGAAAGAAAGAAAGAAGAAAGAAAGAAAGAAGAAAGAAGAAGGAAAGAAGAAAGAAGAAAGAAAGAAGAAAAAAAGAAAGAAGAAAGAAGAAAGAAAGAAAGAAGAAAGAAGAAAGAAGAAAGAAGAAAGAAGAAAGAAGAAAGAAAGAAGAAAGAAAGAAAGAAGAAAGAAAGGAGAAAGAAAGAAGAAAGAAAGCAGAAAGAGAGAAAGAAGAAAGAAAGGAAGACGAAAGAAAGAAAGACGAAAGAAAGAAAGAAGAAAGAAAGAAAGAAGAAAGAAGAAAGAAAGAAGAAAGAAGAAAGAAATAAAGAAGAAAGAAAGGAAGAAGAAAGAAAGAAAGAAGAAAGAAGAAAGAAAGAAGAAAGAAAGAAAGAAAGAAAGAAGAAAGAAAGAAGAAAGAAAGAAATAAGAAAGAAAGAAAGAAAGAAGAAAGAAGAAAGAAGAAAGAAAGAAAGAAGAAAGAAAGAAAGAATAAAGAAAAAAAAGAAGAAAGAAAGAAGAAAGAAATAAAGAAGAAAGAAAGAAAGAAAGAAAGAAGAAAGAAAGAAAGAAGAAAGAAAGAAAGAAAGAAGAAAGAAAGAAAGAAAGAAAGATAGAAAGAGGAAAGCAGAAAGAAAGAAAGAAGAAAGAAAGAAAGAAGAAAGAAAGAAAAAAGAAAGAAAGAAAGAAGAAAGAAAGAACAAGGAAGGAAAGAAGAAAGAAAGGAAGACGAAAGAAAGGAAGACGAAAGAAAGACGAAGGAAGAAAGAAAGAAGAAAGAAAGAAAGAAAGAAAGAAAGAAAGAAAGAAAGAAAGAAAGAAAGAAAGAAAGAAAGAAAGAAAGAAAGAAGAAGGAAAGAATGAAGAAAAAAAGGAAGACGAAAGAAAGAAAGATGAAAGAAAGAAAGAAGAAAGAAAGAAAGATGAAAGAAATAAAGAAAGAAAAAAAGAAAGAAGAAAGAAAGAAATAAGAAAGAAGAAAGGAAGAAAGAAGAAAGAAAGAAAGAAGAAGGATAGAAGTAAGAAAGAAGTAAGAAAGAAAGAAGAAAGAAAGAATGAAGAAAGAAAGAAAGAAGAAAAAAAGAAGGAAGAAAGAAGAAATAAAGAAGTAGGAAGAAAGAAGAAAGAAGAAAGAAGAAAGAAAGAATGAAGAAAAAAATAAGAAAGAAAGAAATAGAAGAATGAATGAAGAAAGAATGAAAGAAGAAATAAGAAGAAAGAAGAAAGAAAGAAGAAAGAAAGAAGAAGAAAGAAAGAAAGAAGAAAGAAAGAAGAAGAAAAAAGAAGAAAGAAAGAAAGAAAGAAAGAAGAAAGACTGAAGAAAGAAAGAAAGAAGAAAGAAAGAGAAAGAAAGAACGTAAGAAAGAAGAATGATAGAAGAAGAAGAAGAAGAAGAAAGAAAGAAGAAGAAAGAAAGACGAAAGAAAGAAACAGAGAGACAGAAAGACGAGAGAAAGAAAGACGAGAGAAAGAAAGACGAGAGAAAGACAGACGAGAGAAAGAAAGACGAAAGAAAGAAATAAGAAAGAATGAAAGAAGAAAGAAAGAAAGAATTAAGAAAGAAGAAAGAGAGAGAGAAAGAAAGAAAGAAAGAAGTAAGAAAGAAGAAAGAAAGAGAGAAGAATAAAGAAAGAAAGAAGTAGGAAAGAAGAAAGAAAGAGAGAAGAAGGAAAGAAAGAAGAAAGAAAGAAAGAAGAAAGAAAGAAGAAAGTAAGAAAGAAAGTAGAAAGAAAGAAGAAAGAAAGAAAGAAAGAAGAAAGAAAGAAAGAAGAAAGAAAGAAGGAAGAAGAAGAAAGAAAGAAGAAAGAAAGAAGGAAGAAAGAAGAAAGAAAGAAGAAAAAAGAAAGAAGAAAGAAAGGCAGAGGAAAGAAAGAAAGAAGAAAGAAAGAAAGAAGAAAGAAGAAAGAAAGAAGAAAGAAGGAAAGAAGAAAGAAAGAAAGAAGAAAGAAAGAAGAAAGAAATAAAGAAGAAAGAAAGAAGAAGGAGAGTAGAAAGAAAGAAGAAAGATGAAAGAAGAAAGAAGAAAGAAGAAAGAAGAAAGAAGAAAGAAGAAAGAAGAAAGAAGAAAGAAGAAAGAAGAAAGAAGAAAGAAGAAAGAAGAAAAAAAGAAAGAAGAAAGAAAGAAGAAAGAAAGAAAGAAGAAAGAAAGAAAGAAGAAAGAAAGAAGAAAGGAAGAGAGAAGAAAGAAAGAAAGAAGAAGGAAAGAAAGAAGAAAGAAAGAAGAAAGAAAAAATAAAGAAAGAAGAAACAAAGAAGAAAGAAAGAAAGAAGAAAGAAAGAAAGAAGAAAGAGAAAGAAAGAAAGAAGAAAGAAAGAAAGAAAGAAAGAAGAAAGAAAGAAGAAAGAAAGAAAGAAGGAAGAAAGAATGAAAGAAGAAAGAAAGAAAGAAGAAAGAAAAAAAGAAGAAAGAAATGAAGAAAGAAAGAAAGAAGAAAGAAAGAAAGAAGAAAGAAAGAAGTAAGAAAGAAGTAAGAAAGAAAGAAGAAAGAAAGAAAGAAGAAAAAAAGAAGGAAGAAAGAAAGAATGAGGCAAGAGAGAAAGAAGAAATAAAGAAGAAAGAAAGCAGAAAGAAAGAAGAAAGAAAGAAAGAAGAAAGAAAGAAAGAAGAAAGAAAGAAGAAAGAAAGAAGAAAGAAAGAAGAAAGAAAGAAAGAAGAAAGAAAGAAGAAAGAAAGAAAGAAGAAAGAAAGAAGAAAGAAAGAAAAAAGGAAGAAAGAAAGAAGAGAGAGAGAAAGAAAGAAGAAAGAAAGAAAGAAGAAAGAAAGAAGAAAGAAAGAAAGAAAATGAAAGTAGAAAGAAAGAAAGAAGAAAGAAAGAAGAAAGAAAGAAGAAAGAAAGAAAGAAAGAAAGAAATAAGAAAGAAAGAAGAAAGAAAGAAAGAAGAAAGAAAGAAGGAAGAAAGAAGGAAGAAAGAAAGAAAGAAGAAAGAAAGAAAGAAGAAAGAAAGAAATAAAGAAACAAGAAAGAAAGAAAGAAGAAAGAAAGAAGAAAGAAAGAAGAAAGAAAGAAGGAAAGAAGAAAGAAAGAAAGAAGAAAGAAAGAAGGAAGAAAGAAAGAAGAAATAAAGAAAGAAGAAAGAAAGGAGAAAGAAAGAAGAAAGAAGAAAGAAAGAAAGAAGAAAGAGAAAGAAAGAAGAAAGAAAGAAAGAAGAAAGATAGAAAGAAGAAAGAAAAAAGAAGGAAAGAAGAAAGAAAGGAAGACGAAAGAAAGAAAGAAGAAAGAAAGAAAGAAGAAAGAAGAAGGAAAGAAGAAAGAAGAATGAAAGAAGAAAGAAGAAAGAAGAAGAAAGAAAGAAGAAAGAAAGAAGGAGAAAGAAAGAAGAAAGATAGAAGAAAGAAGAAAGAAAGAAGAAAGAAAGAAAGAAAGAAAGAAAGAAAGAAAGAAAGAAAGAAAGAAAGAAAGAAAGAAAGAAAGAAAGAAAGAAAGAAAAAGAAAGAAAGAAAGAAAGGAAGACGAAAGAAAGAAAGACGAGAGAAAGAAAGACGAGAGAAAGAAAGACGAGAGGAAGAAAGACTGAAGAAAGAGAGACGAAAGAAAGACGAAAGAAGAAAGAAGAAAGAAAGAAAGAAAGTAAGAAAGAAAGAAAGTAAGAAAGAAAGAAAGAAAGAAGAAAGAAAGAAAGAAGAAAGAAAGAAAGAAGAAAGAAAGATAGAAAGAAGAAAGCAGAAAGAAAGAAAGAAGCAAGAAAGAAAGAAGAAATAAAGAAGGAAGAAAGAAAGAAAGAAGAAAGAAAGAACAAGGAAGGAAAGAAGAAAGAAAGGAAGACGAAAGAAAGAAAGACGAAAGAAAGAAAGAAGAAAGAAATAAGAGAGAAGAAAGAAAGAAGAAAGAAGAAAGAAAGAAGAAGGAAAGAATAAAGAAAGGAAAAGAAAAAAAGAAAGAAGAAACAAAGAAGACAGAAGAAAGAAGAAAGAAAAAGAAGAAAGAAGAAAGAAGAAAGAGAGAAAGAAGAAAGAGAGACGAAAGAAAGAAAGACGAGATAAAGAAAGACGAGAGAAAGAAAGACGAAAGAACGAAAGAAGAAAGAAAGAAGAAAGAAAGAAGGAAGAAAGAAAGAAGAAATAAAGGAAGATTAAAGAAAGAAGAAAGAAAGAAGAAAGAAAGAAAGAAGAAAGAAAGAAAGAAGGAAGAAAGAAAGAAAGAAGAAAGAAAGAAGAAAGACAGAAGAAAGAAAGGAAGACGAAAGAAGAAAGAAGAAAGAAAGAAAGAAGAAAGAAGAAGGAAAGAAGAAAGAAGAAAGAAAGAAGAAAAAAAGAAAGAAGAAAGAAGAAAGAAAGAAAGAAGAAAGAAGAAAGAAGAAAGAAGAAAGAAGAAAGAAGAAAGAAGAAAGAAAGAAGAAAGAAAGAAAGAAGAAAGAAAGGAGAAAGAAAGAAGAAAGAAAGCAGAAAGAGAGAAAGAAGAAAGAAAGGAAGACGAAAGAAAGAAAGACGAAAGAAAGAAAGAAGAAAGAAAGAAAGAAGAAAGAAGAAAGAAAGAAGAAAGAAGAAAGAAATAAAGAAGAAAGAAAGGAAGAAGAAAGAAAGAAAGAAGAAAGAAGAAAGAAAGAAGAAAGAAAGAAAGAAAGAAAGAAGAAAGAAAGAAGGAAGAAAGAAATAAGAAAGAAAGAAAGAAAGAAGAAAGAAGAAAGAAGAAAGAAAGAAAGAAGAAAGAAAGAAAGAATAAAGAAAAAAAAGAAGAAAGAAAGAAGAAAGAAATAAAGAAGAAAGAAAGAAAGAAAGAAGAAGAAAGAAAGAAAGAAGAAAGAAAGAAAGAAAGAAGAAAGAAAGAAAGAAAGAAAGATAGAAAGAGGAAAGCAGAAAGAAAGAAAGAAGAAAGAAAGAAAGAAGAAAGAAAGAAAAAAGAAAGAAAGAAAGAAGAAAGAAAGAACAAGGAAGGATAGAAGAAAGAAAGGAAGACGAAAGAAAGGAAGACGAAAGAAAGACGAAGGAAGAAAGAAAGAAGAAAGAAAGAAAGAAAGAAAGAAAGAAAGAAAGAAAGAAAGAAAGAAAGAAAGAAAGAAAGAAAGAAAGAAAGAAGAAGGAAAGAATGAAGAAAAAAAGGAAGACGAAAGAAAGAAAGACGAAAGAAAGAAAGAAGAAAGAAAGAAAGATGAAAGAAATAAAGAAAGAAAAAAAGAAAGAAGAAAGAAAGAAATAAGAAAGAAGAAAGGAAGAAAGAAGAAAGAAAGAAAGAAGAAGGATAGAAGTAAGAAAGAAGTAAGAAAGAAAGAAGAAAGAAAGAATGAAGAAAGAAAGAAAGAAGAAAAAAAGAAGGAAGAAAGAAGAAATAAAGAAGTAGGAAGAAAGAAGAAAGAAAGAAAGAAGAAAGAAAGAATGAAGAAAAAAATAAGAAAGAAAGAAAATAGGAAGAATGAATGAAGAAAGAATGAAAGAAGAAATAAAGAAGAAAGAAGAAAGAAAGAAAGAAGAAAGAAAGAAAGAAGAAAGAAAGAAGAAAGAAATAAAGAAGAAAGAAAGAAAGAAAGAAAGAAGAAAGACTGAAGAAAGAAGAAGAAAGAAGAAAGAAAGAAGAAAGAAAGAACGAAGAAAGAAAGAAGAAGAAAGAAGAAAGGAAGAAGAAAGAAAGAAAGAAGAAAGAAAGAAAGACGAAAGAAAGAAACAAGAGAGACAGAAAGACGAGAGAAAGAAAGACGAGAGAAAGAAAGACGAGAGAAAGACAGACGAGAGAAAGAAAGACGAAAGAAAGAAATAAGAAAGAAGGAAAGAAGAAAGAAAGAAAGAATTAAGAAAGAAGAAAGAGAGAGTGAAGAAAGAAAGAAAGAAGTAAGAAAGAAGAAAGAAAGAGAGAAGAATAAAGAAAGAAAGAAGTAGGAAAGAAGAAAGAAAGAGAGAAGAAGGAAAGAAAGAAGAAAGAAAGAAAGAAGAAAGAAAGAAGAAAGTAAGAAAGAAAGTAGAAAGAAAGAAGAAAGAAAGAAGAAAGAAAGAAAGAAGAAAGAAAGAAAGAAGAAAGAAAGAAGGAAGAAAGAAGAAAGAAAGAAGAAAGAAAGAAGGAAGAAAGAAGAAAGAAAGAAGAAAAAGAAAGAAGAAAGAAAGGCAGAGGAAAGAAAGAAAGAAGAAAGAAAGAAAGAAGAAAGAAGAAAGAAAGAAGAAAGAAGGAAAGAAGAAAGAAAGAAAGAAGAAAGAAAGAAGAAAGAAATAAAGAAGAAAGAAAGAAGAAGGAGAGTAGAAAGAAAGAAGAAAGATGAAAGATGAAAGAAGAAAGAAGAAAGAAGAAAGAAGAAAGAAGAAAGAAGAAAGAAGAAAGAAGAAAGAAGAAAGAAGAAAGAAGAAAAAAAGAAAGAAGAAAGAAAGAAGAAAGAAAGAAAGAAGAAAGAAAGAAAGAAGAAAGAAAGAAGAAAGGAAGAGAGAAGAAAGAAAGAAAGAAGAAGGAACGGAAGAAGAAAGAAAGAAGAAAGAAAAAATAAAGAAAGAAGAAACAAAGAAGAAAGAAAGAAAGAAGAAAGAAAGAAAGAAGAAAGAAGAAAGAAAGAAAGAAGAAAGAAAGAAAGAAAGAAAGAAGAAAGAAAGAAGAAAGAAAGAAAGAAGGAAGAAAGAATGAAAGAAGAAAGAAAGAAAGAAGAAAGAAAAAAAGAAGAAAGAAATGAAGAAAGAAAGAAAGAAGAAAGAAAGAAAGAAGAAAGAAAGAAGTAAGAAAGAAGTAAGAAAGAAAGAAGAAAGAAAGAAAGAAGAAAAAAAGAAGGAAGAAAGAAAGAATGAGGCAAGACAGAAAGAAGAAATAAAGAAGAAAGAAAGCAGAAAGAAAGAAGAAAGAAAGAAAGAAGAAAGAAAGAAAGAAGAAAGAAAGAAGAAAGAAAGAAGAAAGAAAGAAGAAAGAAAGAAAGAAGAAAGAAAGAAGAAAGAAAGAAAGAAGAAAGAAAGAAGAAAGAAAGAAAAAAGGAAGAAAGAAAGAAGAGAGAGAGAAAGAAAGAAGAAAGAAAGAAAGAAGAAAGAAAGAAGAAAGAAAGAAAGAAAATGAAAGTAGAAAGAAAGAAAGAAGAAAGAAAGAAGAAAGAAAGAAGAAAGAAAGAAAGAAAGAAAGAAATAAGAAAGAAAGAAGAAAGAAAGAAAGAAGAAAGAAAGAAAGAAGAAAGAAGGAAGAAAGAAAGAAAGAAGAAAGAAAGAAAGGAGAAAGAAAGAAATAAAGAAACAAGAAAGAAAGAAAGAAGAAAGAAAGAAGAAAGAAAGAAGAAAGAAAGAAGGAAAGAAGAAAGAAAGAAAGAAGAAAGAAAGAAGAAAGAAAGAAAGAAGAAATAAAGAAAGAAGAAAGAAAGGAGAAAGAAAGAAGAAAGAAGAAAGAAAGAAAGAAGAAAGAAGAAAGAAAGAAGAAAGAAAGAAGAAAGAAAGAAAGAAGAAAGATAGAAAGAAGAAAGAAAAAAGAAGGAAAGAAGAAAGAAAGGAGGACGAAAGAAAGAAAGAAGAAAGAAAGAAAGAAGAAAGAAGAAGGAAAGAAGAAAGAAGAATGAAAGAAGAAAGAAGAAAGAAAGAAGAAAGAAAGAAAGAAGAAAGAAAGAAAGGAGAAAGAAAGAAGAAAGATGAAGAAAGAAGAAAGAAAGAGGAAAGAAAGAAAGAAAGAAAGAAAGAAAGAAAGAAAGAAAGAAAGAAAGAAAGAAAGAAAGAAAGAAAGAAAGAAAGAAAGAAAGAAAGAAAGAAAGAAAGAAAGAGAAAGAAAGAAAGAAAGAAAAAGAAAGAAAGAAAGAAAGGAAGACGAAAGAAAGAAAGACGAGAGAAAGAAAGACGAGAGAAAGAAAGACGAGAGGAAGAAAGACTGAAGAAAGAGAGACGAAAGAAAGACGAAAGAAGAAAGAAGAAAGAAAGAAAGAAAGAAAGTAAGAAAGAAAGAAAGAAAGAAGAAAGAAAGAAGAAAGAAAGAAAGAAGAAAGAAAGATAGAAAGAAGAAAGCAGAAAGAAAGAAAGAAGCAAGAAAGAAAGAAGAAATAAAGAAGGAAGAAAGAAAGAAAGAAGAAAGAAAGAACAAGGAAGGAAAGAAGAAAGAAAGGAAGACGAAAGAAAGAAAGACGAAAGAAAGAAAGAAGAAAGAAATAAGAGAGAAGAAAGAAAGAAGAAAGAAGAAAGAAAGAAGAAAGAAAGAATAAAGAAAGGAAAAGAAAAAAAGAAAGAAGAAACAAAGAAGACAGAAGAAAGAAGAAAGAAAAAGAAGAAAGAAGAAAGAAGAAAGAGAGAAAGAAGAAAGAAAGAGAGACGAAAGAAAGAAAGACGAGATAAAGAAAGACGAGAGAAAGAAAGACGAAAGAACGAAAGAAGAAAGAAAGAAGAAAGAAAGAAGGAAGAAAGAAAGAAAGAAGAAAGAAAGAAAGAAGAAAGAAAGAAAGAAAGAAAGAAAGAAAGAAGAAAGAAAGAAAGAAGAAAGAAAAAGAAAGAAAGAAGAAAGCAAGAAGGAAAGAAGAAAGAAAGAAAGAAGAAAGAAAGAAGGAAGAAAGAAAGAAGAAATAAAGAAAGAAGAAAGAAAGAAGAAAGAAAGAAAGAAGAAAGAAAGAAAGAAGAAAGAAGGAAGAGAGAAGAAAGAAAGAAGAAAGAAAGAAAGAAGAAAGAAAGAAGAAAGAAAGAAGAAAGAAAGGAAGATGAAAGAAAGAAAGAAGAAAGAAAGAAAGAAGAAAGAAGAAGGAAAGAAGAAAGAAGAAAGAAAGAAGAAAGAAAGAAAGAAAGAAGGAAAGAAGAAAGAAAGAATTAAAGAAAGAGAAAGAAGAAAGAAAGGAAGACGAAAGAAAGACGAGAGAAAGAAAGACGAGAGAAAGACGCGAAAGAAAGAAACAAGAAAGAAAGAAAGAATAAAGAAAGAAGGAAGAAAGAAAGAAGAAAGAAAGAAAGAAGAAAGAAGAAAGAAAGAAGAAAGAAAGAAAGAAGAAAGAAAGAAGAAAGAAAGAAGAAAGAAAGAAGGAAAGTAGAAAGAAAGAAAGAAGAAAGAAAGAAGGAAGAAAGAAAGAAGAAATAAAGGAAGATTAAAGAAAGAAGAAAGAAAGAAGAAAGAAAGAAAGAAGAAAGAAAGAAAGAAGAAAGAAAGAAGAAAGACAGAAGAAAGAAAGGAAGACGAAAGAAAGAAAGAAGAAAGAAAGAAAGAAGAAAGAAGAAGGAAAGAAGAAAGAAGAAAGAAAGAAGAAAAAAAGAAAGAAGAAAGAAGAAAGAAAGAAAGAAAGAAAGAAGAAAGAAAGAAGAAAGAAAGAAGAAAGAAAGAAAGAAGAAAGAAAGAAAGAAGAAAGAAGAAAGAAAGAAAGAAGAAAGAAAGAAAGAAGAAAGAAAGAAGAAAGGAAGAGAGAAGAAAGAAAGAAAGAAGAAAGAAGAAAGAAAGAGGAAAGAAGAAAGAAATAAAGAAGAAAGAAGAGAAGAAGAAAGAAAGAAAGAAGAAAGAAGAAAGAAAGAAGAGAGAAAGAAAGAAAGAAAGAAGAAAGAAAGAAGAAAGAAAGAAATAAGAAAGAAAGAAAGAAGAAAGAAGAAAGAAGAAAGAAAGAAAGAAGAAAGAAAGAAAGAATAAAGAAAAAAAAGAAGAAAGAAAGAAGAAAGAAATAAAGAAGAAAGAAAGAAAGAAAGAAGAAAGAAAGAAAGAAGAAAGAAAGAAAGAAAGAAAGAAGAAAGAAAGAAAGAAAGAAAGATAGAAAGAAGAAAGCAGAAAGAAAGAAAGAAGAAGAAAGAAAGAAGAAAGAAAGAAAAAAGAAAGAAAGAAAGAAGAAAGAAAGAACAAGGAAGGAAAGAAGAAAGAAAGGAAGACGAAAGAAAGGAAGACGAAAGAAAGACGAAGGAAGAAAGAAAGAAGAAAGAAAGAAAGAAGAAAGAAAGAAAGAAAGAAAGAAAGAAAGAAAGTAAGAAAGAAAGAAAGAAAGAAGAAAGAAAGAAAGAAGAAAGAAAGAAGGAAGAAAGAAGAAAGAAAGAAGAAAGAAAGAAGAAAGAAAGAAGAAAGAAAGAAAGAAAGAAGAAAGAAAAAAAGAAGGAAAGAAAGAAAGAAGAAAGAAAGAAGAAGGAATGAAAGAAGAAAGAAAGAAGAAAGAAAGAAGAAAGAAAGAAAGAAGAAAGAAAGAAGAAAGAAAGAAAGAAGAAAGAAGAAAGAAAGAAAGAAGAAAGAATGAAGAAAGAAAGAAGAAAGAATGAAAGAAGAAAGAAAGAAGAAAGAAAGAAAGAAGAAAGAAAGACGAAAGAAAGAAACAAGAGAGAAAGAAAGACGAGAGAAAGAAAGATGAGAGAAAGAAAGACGAGAGAAAGAAAGACGAAAGAACGAAAGAAGAAAGAAAGAAGAAAGAAAGAAGGAAGAAAGAAAGAAAGAAGAAAGAAAGAAAGAAGAAAGAAGAAAGAAAGAAAGAAAGAAAGAAGAAAGAAAGAAGAAAGAAAAAGAAAGATAGAAGAAAGAAAGAAGGAAAGAAGAAAGAAAGAAAGAAGAAAGAAAGAAGGAAGAAAGAAAGAAGAAATAAAGAAAGAAGAAAGAAGAAAGAAAGAAAGAAAGAAAGAAGAAAGAATGAAGAAAGAAAGAAAGAAGAAAGAAAGAAGAAAGAAAGAAGAAAGAAAGAAAGAAGAAAGAAAGAAAGAAGAAAGAAAGAAAGACGAAAGAAAGAAACAAGAGAGACAGAAAGACGAGAGAAAGAAAGACGAGAGAAAGAAAGACGAGAGAAAGACAGACGAGAGAAAGAAAGACGAAAGAAAGAAATAAGAAAGAAGAAAAGAAGAAAGAAAGAAAGAATTAAGAAAGAGGAAAGAAAGAGTGAAGAAAGAAGGAAAGAAAGAAGTAAGAAAGAAGAAAGAAAGTGAGAAGAATAAAGAAAGAAAGAAGTAGGAAAGAAGAAAGAAAGAGAGAAGAAATAGAGAAAGAAGAAAGAAAGAAAGAAGAAAGAAAGAAGAAAGTAATAAAGAAAGTAGAAAGAAAGAAAGAAGAAAGAAAGAAGAAAATAAGAAGAAAGAAAGAAAGAATAAAGAAAGAAGAAAGAAAGAAGGAAGAAAGAACAAAGAAAGAAGAAAGAAAGAAGGAAGAAAGAAGAAAGAAAGAAGAAAAAAGAAAGAAGAAAGAAAGGCAGAGGAAAGAAAGAAAGAAGAAAGAAAGAAAGAAGAAAGAAGAAAGAAAGAAGAAAGAAGGAAAGAAGAAAGAAAGAAAGAAGAAAGAAAGAAGAAAGAAATAAATAAGAAAGAAAGAAGAAGGAGAGTAGAAAGAAAGAAAGAAGAAAGATGAAAGAAGAAAGAAGAAAAAAGAAAGAAGAAAGAATAAAGAAGAAAGAAGAAAGAAGAAAGAAGAAAGAAGAAAGAAGAAAGAAAGAAGAAAGAAAGAAAGAAAGAAGAAAGAAAGAAGAAAGAAAGAAAGAAGAAAGAAAGAAAGAAGAAAGAAAGAAAGAAGAAAGAAGAAAGAAAGAAATAAGAAAGAAAGAAAGAAGAAAGAAAGAAGAAAGGAAGAGAGAAGAAAGAAAGAAAGAAGAAGGAAAGAAAGAAGAAAGAAAGACGAAAGAAAGAAGAAAGAAAGAAGAAAGAGAGAAGAAAGAAAGAAAGAAAGAAGAAAGAAAGAAGTAAGAAAGAAGTAAGAAAGAAAGAAGAAAGAAAGAAAGAAGAAAAAAAGAAAGAAGAAAGAAAGAATGAAGCAAGAAAGAAAGAAGAAAGAAAGAAGAAAGAAAGCAGAAAGAAAGAAGAAAGAAAGAAAGAAGAAAGAAAGAAAGAAGAGAGAAAGAAAGAAAGAAGAAAGAAAGAAGAAAGAAAGAAGAAAGAAAGAAAGAAGAAAGAAAGAAGAAACAAAGAAAGAAGAAAGAACGAAGAAAGAAAGAAGAAAGAAAGAAAAAAGGAAGAAAGAAAGAAGAGAGAAAGAAAGAAGAAAGAAAGAAGGAACAAAGAAAGAAAGAAAGAAAGTAAGAAAGAAAGAAAGAAGAAAGAAAGAAAGAAGAAAGAAAGATAGAAAGAAGAAAGCAGAAAGAAAGAAAGAAGCAAGAAAGAAAGAAGAAATAAAGAAGGAAGAAATAAAGAAAGAAGAAAGAAAGAACAAGGAAGGAAAGAAGAAAGAAAGGAAGACTAAAGAAAGAAAGAAAGAAAGAAAGAAGATAGAAAGAAAGAAGAAAGAAAAAGAAAGAAAGAAGAAAGAAAGAAGGAAAGAAGAAAGAAAGAAAGAAGAAAGAAAGAAGGAAGAAAGAAAGAAGAAATAAAGAAAGAAGAAAGAAAGAAAGAAGGAAGAAAGAAGAAAGAAAGAAAGAAGAAAGAAGAAAGAAAGAAGAAAGAAAGAAAGAAGAAAGAAAGAAAGAAGAAAGAAAGAAGAAAGAAGAAAAAAAGAAGAAAGAAGAAAGAAAGAAGAAAGAAAGAAAGAAGGAAGAAAGAAAGAAGAAATAAAGAAAGAAGAAAGAAAGAAAGAAGAAAGAAGAAAGAAAGAAAGAAGAAAGAAGAAAGAAAGAAGAAAGAAAGAAAGAAGATAGAAAGAAAGAAGAAAGAAAGGAAGACGAAAGAAAGAAAGAAGAAAGAAAGAAAGAAGAAAGAAGAAGGAAAGAAGAAAGAAGAAAGAAAGAAGAAAGAAAGAAAGAAGGAAAGAAAGAAAGAAAGAAAGAGAAAGAAAGAAAGAAAGGAAGACGAAAGAAAGAAAGACGAGAGAAAGAAAGACGAGAGAAAGAAAGACGAGAGAAAGAAAGACGAGAGAAAGACGAAAGAAAGAAACAAGAAAGAAAGAAAGAAGAAAGAAAGAAGGAAGAAAGAAGAAAGAAAGAAAGAAAGAAGAAAGAAAAGAAGAAGAAAGAAAGAAAGAAGAAAGAAGAAAGAAAGAAGAAAGAAAGAAAGAAAGAAGAAAGAAAGAAAGAATAAAGAAAAAAAAGAAGAAAGAAAGAAGAAAGAAATAAAGAAGAAAGAAAGAAAGAAAGAAGAAAGAAAGAAAGAAAGAAGAAAGAAAGAAAGAAAGAAAGATAGAAAGAAGAAAGCAGAAAGAAAGTAAGAAGAAAGAAAGAAAGAAGAAAGAAAGAAAAAAGAAAGAAAGAAAGAAGAAAGAAAGAACAAGGAAGGAAAGAAGAAGGAAAGGAAGACGAAAGAAAGGAAGACGAAAGAAAGACGAAGGAAGAAAGAAAGAAGAAAGAAAGAAAGAAGAAAGATAGAAAAAAGAAAGAAGAATAAAGAAGAACTAAAGAAGGAAGAAAGAAAGAAGAAAGAAAGGAGAAAGAAGGAAAGAATAAAGAAAGAAGAAAGAAAGAAAGAAGAAGGAAAGAAGAAAGAAAGAAAGAAAGAAAGAAGAAAGAATGAGGAAAGAAAGAAGAAAGAAAGAATAAAGAAAGAAGAAAGAAAGAAAGAAGAAAGAAAGAAAGAAGAAAGAAAGAAAGAAGAAAGAAAGAAACAATTGAGAAAGAAAGACGAGAGAAAGAAAGACGAGAGAAAGAAAGACGAGTGAAAGACAGACGAGAGAAAGAAAGACGAAAGAAAGAAATAAGAAAGAAGGAAAGAAGAAAGAAAGAAATAAGTAAGAAAGAAGAAAGAAAGAGTGAAGAAAGTAAGAAATAAAGAAGTAAGAAAGAAGAAAGAAAGGGAGAAGAAAAAAGAAAGAAAGAATTAAGAAAGAAGAAAGAAAGAGAGAAGAAAGAAAGAAAGAAGAAAGAAAGAAAGAAGAAAGAAAGAAGAAAGTAAGAAAGAAAGTAGAAAGAGAGAAAGAAGAAAGAAAGAAGAAAGAAAGAAGAAAGAAGGAACAAAGAGGAAAGAAAGAAGAAAGAAAGAAGAAAGAATGAAGAAAGAAAGAAGAAAGAAAGAAAGACGAGAGAAGGAAAGGCGAAAGAAAGAAACACGAAAAAAGAAAGAAAGAAGAAAGAAAGAAAGAAGAAAGAGAGAAAGAAGAAAGAAAGAAAGATGAAAGAAAGAAAGAAAGAAAGAAGAAAGAAAGAAGAAAGAAAGAAAGAAGAAAGAAAGAAGAAAGAAAGAAGAAAGAAAGAAGAAAGAAAGAAGAAAGAAAGAAAGAAGAAAGAAAGAAAGACGAAATAAAGAAACAATTGAGAAAGAAAGACGAGAGAAAGAAAGACGAAAGAAAAATAAGAAAGAAGGAAAGAAGAAAGAAAGAAGTAAGAAAGAAGAAAGAAAGAGTGAAGAAAGAAAGAAAGAAAGAAGTAAGAAAGAAGAAAGAAAGAGAGAAGAATAAAGAAAGAAAGAAGTAAGAAAGAAGAAAGAAAGAGAGAAGAAAGAAAGAAAGAAGAAAGAAAGAAGAAAGAAAGAAGAAAGAAGAAGAAAGTAAGAAAGAAAGTAGAAAGAAAGAAAGAAGAAAGAAAGAAGAAAGAAAGAAAGAAGAAAGAAAGAAAGAAGAAAGAAAGAAAGAAAGAAGAAAGAAGAAAGAAAGAAGAAAGAAGGAAGAAAGAAAGAAGAAAGAAAGAAGAAAGAAAGAAGAAAGAAAGAAAGAAGAAAGGCAGACGAAAGAAAGAAAGAAGAAAGAAAGAAGTAAGAAAGAAGAAAGAAAGAGTGAAGAAAGAAAGAAAGAAAGAAGTAAGAAAGAAGAAAGAAAGAGAGAAGAAAAAAGAAAGAAAGAAGTAAGAAAGAAGAAAGAAAGAGAGAAGAAAGAAAGAAAGAAGAAAGAAAGAAAGAAGAAAGAAAGAAGAAAGAAAGGAGAAAGTAAGAAAGAAAGTAGAAAGAAAGAAAGAAGTAAGAAAGAAGAAAGAAAGAAAGAAGAAAGAAGGAAAGAAGAAAGAAAGAAAGAAGAAAGAAGAAAGAAAGAAGGAAGAAAGAAGAAAGAAAGAAGAAAGAAAGAAGAAAGAAAGAAGAAAGAAAGAAGGAAGAAAGAAGAAAGAAGAAGAAAGAAAGAAGAAAGAAAGAAGAAAGAAAGAAAGAAGAAAGAAAGGCAGACGAAAGAAAGAAAGAAGAAAGAAAGAAAGAAGAAAGAAGAAAGAAAGAAGAAAGAAGAAAGAAAGAAGAAAGAAAGGAAGAAGGAAGAAAGAAAGAAGAAAGAAAGAAAGAAGAAAGAAATACGAAAGAAAGAAAGACGATAGAAGAAAGAAAGAAGAAAGAAAGAAAGAAGAAAGAAAGAAAGAAGAAAGAAAGAAAGATGAAAGAAAGAAAGAAAGAAGAAAGAAAGAAGAAAGTTAGAAGAAAGAAAGAAGAAAGAAAGAAGAAAGAAAGAAGAAAGAAAGAAAGTAGAAAGAAAGAAAGAAGAAAGAAAGAAAGAAAGAAAGAAAGAAGAAAGAAAGAAGAAAGAAATAAAGAAGAAAGAAAGAAAGAAGAAAGAAAGAAGAAAGAAAGAAGAAAGAAAGAAGAAAGAAAGAAAGAAAGAAGAAAGAAAGAAGAAAGAAAGAAGAAAGAAAGTAGAAAGAAAGAAAGAAGTAAGAAAGAAAAAGAAAGAAAGAAGAAAGAAGAAAGAGAAAGAAAGAAGAAGAAAGAAAGATGAAAGAAAGAAAGAAGAAAAGAAAGAAGAAAGAAAGAAGAAAGAAAGAAGAAAGAAAGAAGAAAGAAGAAAGAAGAAAGAAAGAAAGAAGAAAGAAAGAAAGAAGAAACAAAGAAGAAAGACAGAAGAAACAAAGAAAGAAAGAAGAAAGAAAGAAGAAAGAAAGAAAGAAAGAAGAAAGAAAGAAAGAAGAAAGATAGAAGAGAAAAGAAAGAAAGAAAGAAAGAAGACAGAAAGAAAGAAGAAAGAAGAAAGAATGACGAAATTAAGAAGAAAGAAAGAAGAAAGAAAGAAAGAAGAAAGAAAGAAGAAAGAAAGAATAAAGTAAGAAAGAAAGAAGAAAGAAAGAAGAAAGAAAGAAGAAACAAAGAAAGAAAGAAAGAAATAAAGAAGAAAGAAAGAAGAAAGAAAGAAAGAAAGAAAGAAGAAAGAAAGAAAGAAGAAAGAAAGACGAAAGAAAGAAGAAAGAAAGAAAGAAAGAAGAAAGAAAGAAGAATGAAAGAAAGAAGAAAGAAAGAAGAAAGAAAGAAAGAATGAAGAAAGAAAGAAGAAAGAAAGAAGAAAGAAAGAAAGACGAAAGAAAGAATGATGAGAGAAAGAAGAAAGAGAGAAGAAAGAAATAAAGAAGAGAGACAGAAAGACAGAAAGACAGAAAGACAGAAAGACAGAAAGAAAGAAAGAAACAAAGAAAGAAAGAAAGAAAGAAAGAAAGAAAGAAAGAAGAAAGAAGAAAGAAATAAAGAAGAAAGAAAGAATGAAGAAAGAAAGAAAGAAGAAAGAAAGAAAGAAGAAAGAAGAAAGAAAGAAAGAAGAAAGAAGAAAGAAAGAAGAAACAAAGAAAGAAAGAAGAAAGAAAGAAGAAAGAAAGAAAGAAGAAAGAAAGAAAGAAGAAAGAAAGACGAAAGAAAGAAAGACGAGAGAAAGAAATACGAGAGAAAGAAAGACGAGAGAAAGAAAGACGAAAGAAAGAAAGACGAAAGAAGAAAGAAAGAAGAAAGAAAGAAAGAAGAAATAAAGAAAAATGAAAGAAAGAAAGAAAGAAAGAAAGAAGAAAGAAAGAAGAAAGAAAGAAGAAAGAAAGAAGAAAGAAAGAAAGAAGAAAGAAAGAAGAAAGAAAGAAAGAAAGAAAGAAGAAAGAAAGAATAAAGAAATAAAGAAAAAAGAAAGAAAGAAGAAAGAAAGAAAGAAGAAAGAAAGAAGAAAGAAAGAAGAAAGAAAGAAGAAAGAAAGAAAGAAAGAAGAAAGAAAGAAAGAAAGAAGAAAGAAAGTAGAAAGAAAGTAAGAAGAAAGAAAGAAAAAGAAAGAAAGAAGAAAGAAAGAAAGAAGAGAAAAGAAAGAAAGAAAGAAAGAAGAAAGAAAGAAGAATGAAGAAAGAAGAAAGAAAGAAAGAAAGAAAGAAAGAAGAAAGAAAGAAAGAAGAAAGAAGAAAGAAAGAAGAAAGAAAGAAAGAAGAAAGAAAGAAAGAAGAAAGAAAGAAGAAAGAAAGAAAGAAGAAAGAAAGAAAGAAGAAAGAAGAAAGAAAGAAGAAAGAAAGAAAGAAGAAAGAAAGAAGAAAGGAAGAGAGAAGAAAGAAAGAAAGAAGAAAGAAGAAAGAAAGAAGAAAGAAGAAAGAAATAAAGAAGAAAGAAAGGAAGAAGAAAGAAAGAAAGAAGAAAGAAGAAAGAAAGAAGAAAGAAAGAAAGAAAGAAAGAAGAAAGAAAGAAGAAAGAAAGAAATAAGAAAGAAAGAAAGAAAGAAGAAAGAAGAAAGAAGAAAGAAAGAAAGAAGAAAGAAAGAAAGAATAAAGAAAAAAAGAAGAAAGAAAGAAGAAAGAAATAAAGAAGAAAGAAAGAAAGAAAGAAAGAAGAAAGAAAGAAAGAAGAAAGAAAGAAGAAAGAAGAAAGAAAGAAAGAAAGAAAGATAGAAAGAAGAAAGCAGAAAGAAAGAAAGAAGAAAGAAAGAAAGAAGAAAGAAAGAAAAAAGAAAGAAAGAAAGAAAGAAAGAAAAGGAAGAAAGAAGAAAGAAAGGAAGACGAAAGAAAGGAAGACGAAAGAAAGACGAAGGAAGAAAGAAAGAAGAAAGAAAGAAAGAAAGAAGAAAGAAAGAAAGAAAGAAAGAAAGAAAGAAAGAAAGAAAGAAAGAAAGAAAGAAAGAAAGAAGAAAGAAAGAAAGAAGAAAGAAAGAAAGAAAGAAAGAAGAAAGAAAGAAAGAAAGAAAGAAGAAGAAAGAAAGAAAGAAGAAAGAAAGAAAGAAGAAAGAAAGAAAGAAGAAAGAAGAAAGAAAGAAGAAAGAAGAAAGAAAGAAAGAAGAAGAAAGAAAGAGAAGAAAGAAGAAGAAAGAAAGAAGAAAGAAAGAAAGAAAGAAAGAAGAAAGAAAGGAAGAAAGAAAGAAAGAAAGAAGAAGACGAAAGAAAGAAAGAAGAAAGAAATAAGAGAGAAGAAAGAAAGTAGAAAGAAATAAGAAGAAGAATAAAGAAGGAAGAAGAAAAAAGAAAGAAGAAACAAAGAAGACAGAAGAAAGAAGAAAGAAAAAGAAGAAAGAAGAAAGAAGAAAGAGAGAAAGAAGAAAGAAAGAAAGACGAAAGAAAGAAAGACGAGATAAAGAAAGATGAGAGAAAGAAAGACGAGAGAAAGAAAGACGAGAGAAAGAAAGACGAAAGAAGAAAGAAAGAAGAAAGAAAGATGAAAGAAAGAAAGACAGAAAGAAGAAAGAAAGAAGAAAGAAAGAAAGAAGAAAGAAAGGAGAAAGAAAGAAGAAAGAAAGAAAGTAGAAAGGAGAAAGAAAGAAGAAAGAAAGAAAGTAGAAAGAAAGAAAGAAAGAAGAAAGAAAGAAAGAAAGAAAGAAAGAAAGAAAGAAAGAAAGAAGAAAGAAAGAAGAAAGAAATAAAGAAGAAAGAAAGAAAGAAGAAAGAAAGAAAGAGAAAGAAAGAAGAAAGAAGAAGAAAGAAAGAAAGAAGAAAGGAAGAAAGAAGAAAGAAAGAAAGAAGAAAGATGAAAGAAGAAAGAAAGAAAGAAAGAAAGAAAGAAGAAAGAAAGAAAGAAGAAAGAAGAATAAATAAGAAACAAGGAAGAAAGAAAGAAAGAAAGAAGAAATAGAGAAGAAAGAAAGAAAGATGAAAGAAAGAAAGAAAGAAAGAAAGAAAGAAAGAAGAAAGAAAGAAGAATGAAAGAAAGAAGAAAGAAAGAAAGAAAGAAAGAAAGAAAGAAAGAAAGAAAGAAAGAAAGAAAGAGAAAGAAAGAAAGGAAGACGAAAGAAAGAAAGACGAGAGAAAGAAAGACGAGAGAAAGAAAGACGAGAGAAAGACGAAAGAAAGAAAGAAGAAACAAAGAAAGAAGAAAGAAAGAAGGAAGAAAGAAGAAAGAAAGAAGAAAGAAAGAAGAAAGAAAGAAGAAAGAAAGAAAGAAAGAAGAAAGAAAAAAAGAAGGAAAGAAAGAAAGAAGAAAGAAAGAAGAAGGAAAGAAAGAAGAAAGAAAGAAGAAAGAAAGAAGAAAGAAAGAAAGAAGAAAGAAAGAAGAAAGAAAGAAAGAAGAAAGAAAAAGAAAGAAAGAAGAAAGAATGAAGAAAGAAAGAAGAAAGAATGAAAGAAGAAAGAAAGAAGAAAGAAAGAAAGAAGAAAGAAAGACGAAAGAAAGAAACAAGAGAGAAAGAAAGACGAGAGAAAGAAAGACGAGAGAAAGAAAGACGAGAGAAAGAAAGACGAAAGAACGAAAGAAGAAAGAAAGAAGAAAGAAAGAAGGAAGAAAGAAAGAAAGAAGAAAGAAAGAAAGAAGAAAGAAGAAAGAAAGAACGAAAGAAAGAAGAAAGAAAGAAGAAAGAAAAAGAAAGATAGAAGAAAGAAAGAAGGAAAGAAGAAAGAAAGAAAGAAGAAAGAAAGAAGGAAGAAAGAAAGGAAGACGAAAGAAAGAAAGACGAGAGAAAGAAAGACGAGAGAAAGAAAGACGAGAGAAAGACGAAAGAAAGAAAGAAGAAACAAAGAAAGAAGAAAGAAAGAAGGAAGAAAGAAGAAAGAAAGAAGAAAGAAGAAAGAAAGAAGAAAGAAAGAAAGAAAGAAGAAAGAAAAAAAGAAGGAAAGAAAGAAAGAAGAAAGAAAGAAGAAGGAAAGAAAGAAGAAAGAAAGAAGAAAGAAAGAAGAAAGAAAGAAAGAAGAAAGAAAGAAGAAAGAAAGAAAGAAGAAAGAAAAAGAAAGAAAGAAGAAAGAATGAAGAAAGAAAGAAGAAAGAATGAAAGAAGAAAGAAAGAAGAAAGAAAGAAAGAAGAAAGAAAGACGAAAGAAAGAAACAAGAGAGAAAGAAAGACGAGAGAAAGAAAGACGAGAGAAAGAAAGACGAGAGAAAGAAAGACGAAAGAACGAAAGAAGAAAGAAAGAAGAAAGAAAGAAGGAAGAAAGAAAGAAAGAAGAAAGAAAGAAAGAAGAAAGAAGAAAGAAAGAACGAAAGAAAGAAGAAAGAAAGAAGAAAGAAAAAGAAAGATAGAAGAAAGAAAGAAGGAAAGAAGAAAGAAAGAAAGAAGAAAGAAAGAAGGAAGAAAGAAAGAAGAAATAAAGAAAGAAGAAAGAAGAAAGAAAGAAAGAAAGAAAGAAGAAAGAATGAAGAAAGAAAGAAAGAAGAAAGAAAGAAGAAAGA
Source organism: Columba livia (assembly GCF_036013475.1). NCBI lineage: Eukaryota > Metazoa > Chordata > Aves > Columbiformes > Columbidae > Columba > Columba livia. The sequence goes on from NW_027043757.1 coordinate 21,945, forward strand.
AAGAAGAAAGAAAGAAAGAAGAAAGAAAGAAAGAAGAAAGAAAGAAAGACGAAAGAAAGAAACAAGAGAGACAGAAAGACGAGAGAAAGAAAGACGAGAGAAAGAAAGACGAGAGAAAGACAGACGAGAGAAAGAAAGACGAAAGAAAGAAATAAGAAAGAAGGAAAGAAGAAAGAAAGAAAGAATTAAGAAAGAGGAAAGAAAGAGTGAAGAAAGAAAGAAAGAAAGAAGTAAGAAAGAAGAAAGAAAGTGAGAAGAATAAAGAAGAAAGAAGTAGGAAAGAAGAAAGAAAGAGAGAAGAAATAGAGAAAGAAGAAAGAAAGAAAGAAGGAAGAAAGAAGAAAGTAATAAAGAAAGTAGAAAGAAAGAAAGAAGAAAGAAAGAAGAAAGAAAGAAGAAAGAAAGAAAGAATAAAGAAAGAAGAAAGAAAGAAGGAAGAAAGAAGAAAGAAAGAAGAAAGAAAGAAGGAAGAAAGAAGAAAGAAAGAAGAAAAAAGAAAGAAGAAAGAAAGGCAGAGGAAAGAAAGAAAGAAGAAAGAAAGAAAGAAGAAAGAAGAAAGAAAGAAGAAAGAAGGAAAGAAGAAAGAAAGAAAGAAGAAAGAAAGAAGAAAGAAATAAATAAGAAAGAAAGAAGAAGGAGAGTAGAAAGAAAGAAAGAAGAAAGATGAAAGAAGAAAGAAGAAAGAAGAAAGAAGAAAGAATAAAGAAGAAAGAAGAAAGAAGAAAGAAGAAAGAAGAAAGAAGAAAGAAGAAAGAAAGAAGAAAGAAAGAAAGAAAGAAGAAAGAAAGAAGAAAGAAAGAAAGAAGAAAGAAAGAAAGAAGAAAGAAAGAAGAAAGAAAGAAAGAAAGAAAGAAGAAAGAAGAAAGAAAGAAATAAGAAAGAAAGAAAGAAGAAAGAAAGAAATATGAAAGAAAGAAAGAAGAAAGAAAGAAGAAAGGAAGAGAGAAGAAAGAAAGAAAGAAGAAGGAAAGAAAGAAGAAAGAAAGACGAAAGAAAGAAAGAAGAAAGAAAGAAGAAAGAGAGAAGAAAGAAAGAAAGAAAGAAGAAAGAAAGAAGTAAGAAAGAAGTAAGAAAGAAAGAAGAAAGAAAGAAAGAAGAAAAAAAAAGGAAGAAAGAAAGAATGAAGCAAGAAAGAAAGAAGAAAGAAAGAAGAAAGAAAGCAGAAAGAAAGAAGAAAGAAAGAAAGAAGAAAGAAAGAAAGAAGAGAGAAAGAAAGAAAGAAGAAAGAAAGAAGAAAGAAAGAAGAAAGAAAGAAAGAAGAAAGAAAGAAGAAACAAAGAAAGAAGAAAGAACGAAGAAAGAAAGAAGAAAGAAAGAAAAAAGGAAGAAAGAAAGAAGAGAGAAAGAAAGAAGAAAGAAAGAAGGAACAAAGAAAGAAAGAAAGAAAGTAAGAAAGAAAGAAAGAAGAAAGAAAGAATGAAGAAAGAAAGAAAGAAGAAAGAAAGATAGAAAGAAAGAAAGATAGAAAGAAGAAAGCAGAAAGAAAGAAAGAAGCAAGAAAGAAAGAAGAAATAAAGAAGGAAGAAATAAAGAAAGAAGAAAGAAAGAACAAGGAAGGAAAGAAGAAAGAAAGGAAGACTAAAGAAAGAAAGACGAAAGAAAGAAAGAAGAAAGAAATAAGACAGAAGAAAGAAAGAAGAAAAAGAAAGAAAGAAGAAAGAAAGAATAAAGAAAGGAAGAAGAAAAAAAGAAAGAAGAAACAAAGAAGACAGAAGAAAGAAGAAAGAAAAAGAAGAAAGAAGAAAGAAGAAAGAGAGAAAGAAGAAATAAAGAAAGACGAAAGAAAGAAAGACGAGATAAAGAAAGACGAGAGAAAGAAAGACGAGAGTAAGAAAGACGAGAGAAAGAAAGACGAAAGAAGAAAGAAAGAAGAAAGAAGAATAAAGAAGAAACAAGGAAGAAAGAAAGAAGAAAGAGAGAAGAAAGAAAGAAAGATGAAAGAAAGAAAGAAAGAAAGAAAGAAAGAAAGAAAGAAAGAAAGAAAGAAGAAAGAAAGAAAGAAAGAAGAAAGAAAGAAAGAAAGGAAGAAAGAAAGAAAGAAAGAAAGAAAGAAAGAAAGAAAGAAAGAAAGAAAGAAAGAAAGGAAGACGAAAGAAAGAAAGACGAGAGAAAGAAAGACGAGAGAAAGAAAGACGAGAGAAAGACGAAAGAAAGAAAGAAGAAAGAAAGAAGAAAGAAAGAAGGAAGAAAGAAAGAAAGAAGAAAGAATAAAGAAAGAAAGATGGAAGAAAGAAAGAAGAAATAAAGAAAAAAGAAAGAAAGAAAGAAGAAAGAAAGAAAGAAGAAAGAAAGAAGAAAGAAAGAAGAAAGAAAGAAGAAAGAAAGAAGGAAAGAAAGAAAGAAAGAAGAAAGAAAAAAAGAAGGAAAGAAAGAAAGAAGAAAGAAACAAGAAAGAAAGAGAGAAGAAAGAAAGAAGAAAGAAAGAAGAAAGAAAGAAAAAACAAAGAAAGAAGAAAGAAAGAAAGAAGAAAGAAGAAAGAAAGAAGAAAGAAAGAAAAAAGAATGAAGAAAGAAAGAAGAAAGAATGAAAGAAGAAAGAAAGAAGAAAGAAAGAAAGAAGAAAGAAAGAAAGATGAAAGAAAGAAACAAGAGAGAAAGAAAGACGAGAGAAAGAAAGACGAGAGAAAGAAAGACGAAAGAACGAAAGGAGAAAGAAAGAAGAAAGAAAGAAGGAAGAAAGAAAGAAAGAAAGAAGAAAGAAAGAAGAAAGAAGAAAGAAAGAAAGAAGATAGAAAGAAAGAAGAAAGAAAAAGAAAGAAAGAAGAAAGAAAGAAGGAAAGAAGAAAGAAAGAAAGAAGAAAGAAAGAAGGAAGAAAGAAAGAAGAAATAAAGAAAGAAGAAAGAAAGAAAGAAGGAAGAAAGAAGAAAGAAAGAAAGAAGAAAGAAGAAAGAAAGAAGAAAGAAAGAAAGAAGAAAGAAAGAAAGAAGAAAGAAAGAAGAAAGAAGAAAGAAAGAAGAAAGAAGAAAGAAAGAAGAAAGAAAGAAAGAAGGAAGAAAGAAAGAAGAAATAAAGAAAGAAGAAAGAAAGAAAGAAGGAAGAAAGAAGAAAGAAAGAA
>NW_027043757.1:35000-42242 GCF_036013475.1 Columba livia
GAAAGAAGAAGAAAGGAAGAGAGAAGAAAGAAAGAAAGAAGAAAGAAGAAAGAAAGAAGAAAGAAGAAAGAAATAAAGAAGAAAGAAAGGAAGAAGAAAGAAAGAAGAAGAAAGAAGAAAGAAAGAAGAAAGAAGAAAGAAAGAAAGAAGAAAGAAAGAAGAAAGAAAGAAATAAGAAAGAAAGAAAGAAAGAAGAAAGAAGAAAGAAGAAAGAAAGAAAGAAGAAAGAAAGAAGAATAAAGAAAAAAAGAAGAAAGAAAGAAGAAAGAAATAAAGAAGAAAGAAAGAAAGAAAGAAAGAAGAAAGAAAGAAAGAAGAAAGAAAGAAAGAAAGAAGAAAGAAAGAAGAAGAAAGATAGAAAAGAAGAAAGCAGAAAGAAAGAAAGAGAAGAAAGAAAGAAGAAAGAAGAAAAAGAAAGAAAGAAAGAAGAAAGAAAGAAAAAGGAAGGAAAGAAGAAAGAAAGGAAGACGAAAGAAAGGAAGACGAAAGAAAGACGAAGGAAGAAAGAAGAGAAAGAAAGAAAGAAGAAAGAAGAAGAAAGAAAGAAAGAAAGAAAGAAGAAAGAAAGAAAGAAAGAAAGAAAGAAAGAAAGAAGAAAGAAAGAAAGAAGAAAGAAAGAAAGAAGAAAGAAAGATAGAAAGAAGAAAGCAGAAAGAAAGAAAGAAGAAGAAAGAAAGAAGAAATAAAGAAGGGAAGAAAGAAAGAAAGAAGAAGAAAGAACAAGGAAGGAAAGAAGAAAGAAAGGAAGACGAAAGAAAGAAAGACGAAAGAAAGAAAGAAGAAAGAAATAAGAGAGAAGAAAGAAAGTAGAAAGAAATAAGAAAGAAAGAATAAAGAAAGGAAGAAGAAAAAAAGAAAGAAGAAACAAAGAAGACAGAAGAAAGAAGAAAGAAAAGAAGAAAGAAGAAAGAAGAAGAGAGAAAGAAGAAAGAAGAAGAAGACGAAAGAAAGAAAGACGAGATAAAGAAAGATGAGAGAAAGAAGACGAGAGAAAGAAAGACGAGAGAAAGAAAGACGAAAGAAGAAAGAAGAAGAAGAGAAGAAAGAAAGAAGAAAGAAGAAAGAAGAAAGAAAGAAGAAAGAAAGAAAGAAGAAAGAAAGAAAGAAAGAAAGAGAAAGAAAGAAAGAAAGAAAAGAAAGCAGAGAAAGAAAGAGAAAGAAAGAAGAAAGAAAGAAAGAAGAAAGAAGAAAGAAAGAAAGAAAGAAGAAGAAAGAAAGAAAGAAAGAAAGAAAGAAGAAAGAAAGAAGAAAGAAAGAAGAAAGAAAGAAAGAAAGAAAGAAGAAAGAAAGAAGAAAGAAAGAAAGAAGAAAGAAGAAAGAAGAAGAAAGAAAGAAGAAAGGAAGAAGAAGAAAGAAAGAAAGAAGAAAGAATGAAAGAAGAAAGAAAGAAAGAAAGAAAGAAAGAAGAAGAAAGAAAGAAGAAAGAAGAATAAATAAGAAACAAGGAAGAAAGAAGAAAGAAAGAAGAAATAGAGAGAAAGAAGATGAAAGAAGAAAGAAAGAAAGAAAGAAGAAAGAAAGAAGAAGAAAGAAGAATGAAAGAAAGAGAAGAAGAAAGAAAGAAAGAAAGAAGAAAGAAAGAAAGAAAGAAAGAAGAAAGAAAGAGAAAGAAAGAAAGGAAGACGAAAGAAAGAAAGACGAGAGAAGAAAGACGAGAGAAAGAAAGACGAGAGAAAGACGAAAGAAAGAAAGAAGAAACAAAGAAAGAAGAAAGAAAGAAGGAGAAAGAAGAAAGAAAGAAGAAAGAAAGAAGAAAGAAAGAAGAAAGAAAGAAAGAAGAAGAAAGAAAAAAGAAGGAAAGAAAGAAGAGAAGAAAGAAAGAAGAAGGAAAGAAAGAAGAAAGAAAGAAGAAAGAAAGAAGAAAGAAAGAAGAAGAAGAAAGAAAGAAGAAAGAAAGAAAGAAGAAAGAAAAAGAAAGAAAGAAGAAAGAATGAAGAAAGAAAGAAGAAAGAATGAAAGAAGAAAGAAAGAAGAAAGAAAGAAAGAAGAAAGAAAGACGAAAGAAAGAAACAAGAGAGAAAGAAAGACGAGAGAAAGAAAGACGAAAGAACGAAAGAAGAAAGAAAGAAGAAAGAAAGAAGAGAAAGAAAGAAAGAAGAAAGAAAGAAAGAGAAAGAAGAAAGAAAGAACGAAAGAAAGAAGAAAGAAAGAAGAAAGAAAAAGAAAGATAGAAGAAAGAAAGAAGGAAAGAAGAAAGAAAGAAAGAAGAAAGAAAGAAGGAGAAAGAAAGGAAGACGAAAGAAAGAAAGACGAGAGAAAGAAGACGAGAGAAAGAAAGACGAGAGAAAGACGAAAGAAAGAAAGAAGAAACAAAGAAAGAAGAAAGAAAGAAGGAAGAAAGAAGAAAGAAAGAGAAAGAAAGAAGAAAGAAAGAAGAAGAAAGAAAGAAAGAAGAAAGAAAAAAAGAAGGAAAGAAAGAAAGAAGAAAGAAAGAAGAAGGAAAGAAGAAGAAAGAGAAAGAAGAATGAAAGAAGAAAGAAAGAAAGAAGAAAGAAAGAAGAAAGAAAGAAGAGAAGAAAGAAAAAGAAAGAAAGAAGAAAGAATGAAGAAAGAAAGAAGAAAGAATGAAAGAAGAAAGAAAGAAGAAAGAAAGAAAGAAGAAAGAAAGACGAAAGAAAGAAACAAGAGAGAAAGAAAGACGAGAGAAAGAAAGACGAGAGAAAGAAAGACGAGAGAAAGAAAGACGAAAGAACGAAAGAAGAAAGAAAGAAGAAAGAAAGAAGGAAGAAAGAAAGAAAGAAGAAAGAAAGAAAGAAGAAAGAAGAAAGAAAGAACGAAAGAAAGAAGAAAGAAAGAAGAAAGAAAAAGAAAGATAGAAGAAAGAAAGAAGGAAAGAAGAAAGAAAGAAAGAAGAAAGAAAGAAGGAAGAAAGAAAGAAGAAATAAAGAAAGAAGAAAGAAGAAAGAAGAAGAAAGAAAGAAGAAAGAATGAAGAAAGAAAGAAAGAAGAAAGAAAGAAGAAAGAAAGAAGAAAGAAAGAAAGAAGAAAGAAAGAAAGAAGAAAGAAAGAAAGACGAAAGAAAGAAACAAGAGAGACAGAAAGACGAGAGAAAGAAAGACGAGAGAAAGAAAGACGAGAGAAAGACAGACGAGAGAAAGAAAGACGAAAGAAAGAAATAAGAAAGAAGGAAAGAAGAAAGAAAGAAAGAATTAAGAAAGAGGAAAGAAAGAGTGAAGAAAGAAAGAAAGAAAGAAGTAAGAAAGAAGAAAGAAAGTGAGAAGAATAAAGAAAGAAAGAAGTAGGAAAGAAGAAAGAAAGAGAGAAGAAATAGAGAAAGAAGAAAGAAAGAAAGAAGGAAGAAAGAAGAAAGTAATAAAGAAAGTAGAAAGAAAGAAAGAAGAAAGAAAGAAGAAAGAAAGAAGAAGAAAGAAAGAATAAAGAAAGAAGAAAGAAAGAAGGAAGAAAGAAGAAAGAAAGAAGAAAGAAAGAAGGAAGAAAGAAGAAAGAAAGAAGAAAAAAGAAAGAAGAAAGAAAGGCAGAGGAAAGAAAGAAAGAAGAAAGAAAGAAAGAAGAAAGAAGAAAGAAGAAGAAAGAAGGAAAGAAGAAAGAAGAAAGAAGAAAGAAGAAAGAAATAAATAAGAAAGAAAGAAGAAGGAGAGTAGAAAGAAAGAAAGAAGAAAGATGAAAGAAGAAAGAAGAAAGAAGAAAGAAGAAAGAATAAAGAAGAAAGAAGAAAGAAGAAAGAAGAAAGAAGAAAGAAGAAAGAAGAAAGAAAGAAGAAAGAAAGAAAGAAAGAAGAAGAAAGAAAGAAGAAAGAAAGAAAGAAGAAAGAAAGAAAGAAGAAAGAAAGAGAAGAAAGAAAGAAAGAAAGAAGAAAGAAGAAAGAAAGAAATAAGAAAGAAAGAAAGAAGAAAGAAAGAAATATGAAAGAAAGAAAGAAGAAAGAAAGAAGAAAGGAAGAGAGAAGAAAGAAAGAAAGAAGAAGGAAAGAAAGAGAAAGAAAGACGAAAGAAAGAAAGAAGAAAGAAAGAAGAAAGAGAGAAGAAAGAAAGAAAGAAAGAAGAAAGAAAGAAGTAAGAAAGAAGTAAGAAGAAAGAAGAAAGAAAGAAAGAAGAAAAAAAAAGGAAGAAAGAAAGAATGAAGCAAGAAAGAAAGAAGAAAGAAAGAAGAAAGAAAGCAGAAAGAAAGAGAAGAAAGAAAGAAGAAAGAAAGAAAGAAGAGAGAAAGAAAGAAAGAAGAAAGAAAGAAGAAAGAAAGAAGAAAGAAGAAAGAAGAAAGAAAGAAGAAACAAAGAAGAAGAAAGAACGAAGAAAGAAGAAAGAAGAAAGAAAGAAAAAAGGAAGAAAGAAAGAAGAGAGAAAGAAAGAAGAAAGAAAGAAGGAACAAAGAAAGAAAGAAAGAAAGTAAGAAAGAAAGAAAGAAGAAAGAAAGAATGAAGAAAGAAAGAAAGAAGAAAGAAAGATAGAAAGAAAGAAAGATAGAAAGAAGAAAGCAGAAAGAAAGAAAGAAGCAAGAAAGAAAGAAGAAATAAAGAAGGAAGAAATAAAGAAAGAAGAAAGAAAGAACAAGGAAGGAAAGAAGAAAGAAAGGAAGACTAAAGAAAGAAAGACGAAAGAAAGAAAGAAGAAAGAAATAAGACAGAAGAAGAAAGAAGAAAAAGAAAGAAAGAAGAAAGAAAGAATAAAGAAAGGAAGAAGAAAAAAAGAAAGAAGAAACAAAGAAGACAGAAGAAAGAAGAAAGAAAAAGAAGAAAGAAGAAAGAAGAAAGAGAGAAAGAAGAAATAAAGAAAGACGAAAGAAAGAAAGACGAGATAAAGAAAGACGAGAGAAAGAAAGACGAGAGTAAGAAAGACGAGAGAAAGAAAGACGAAAGAAGAAAGAAAGAAGAAAGAAGAATAAAGAAGAAACAAGGAAGAAAGAAAGAAGAAAGAGAGAAGAAAGAAAGAAAGATGAAAGAAAGAAAGAAAGAAAGAAAGAAAGAAAGAAGAAAGAAGAAAGAAAGAAGAAAGAAAGAAAGAAAGAAAGAAAGAAAGAAAGAAAGAAGAGAAAGAAAGAAAGAAAGAAAGAAAGAAAGAAGAAGAAAGAAAGGAAGACGAAAGAAAGAAAGACGAGAGAAAGAAAGAGAGAGAAAGAAAGAGAGAGAAGACGAAAGAAAGAAAGAAGAAAGAAAGAAGAAAGAAAGAAGGAAGAAAGAAAGAAAGAAGAAAGAATAAGAAAGAAAGATGAGAAGAAAGAAAGAAGAAAGAAAGAAAGAAAGAAAGAAAGAAGAAGAAGAAAGAAAGAAGAAAGAAAGAAGAAAGAAAGAAGAAAGAAAGAAGAAAGAAGAAGAAGAAAGAAAGAAAGAGAAAGAAAAAAGAAGGAAAGAAGAAAGAAGAAGAAACAAGAAAGAAAGAGAGAAGAAAGAAAGAAGAAAGAAAGAAGAAAGAAAGAAAAAACAAAGAAAGAAGAAAGAAAGAAAGAGAAAGAAGAAAGAAGAAAGAAAGAAAAGAAGAAAAAGAATGAAGAAAGAAAGAAGAAAGAATGAAAGAAGAAAGAAAAGAAGAAAGAAAGAAAGAAGAAAGAAAGAAAGATGAAAGAAAGAAACAAGAGAGAAAGAAGACGAGAGAAAGAAAGACGAGAGAAAGAAAGACGAAAGAACGAAAGGAGAAAGAAAGAAGAAAGAAAGAAGGAAGAAAGAAGAAAGAAGAAGAAAGAAGAAAGAAGAAAGAAAGAAAGAAGATAGAAAGAAAGAAGAAAGAAAAAGAAAGAAAGAAGAAAGAAAGAAGGAAAGAAGAAAGAAAGAAGAAGAAAGAAAGAAGGAAGAAAGAAAGAAGAATAAAGAAAGAAGAAAGAAAGAAAGAAGGAAGAAAGAAGAAAGAAAGAAAGAAGAAGAAGAAAGAAAGAAGAAAGAAAGAAAGAAGAAAGAAAGAAAGAAGAAAGAAAGAAGAAAGAAGAAAGAAGAAGAAAGAAAGAAGAAGAAGAAAGAAGAAAGAAAGAAGGAAGAAAGAAAGAAGAAATAAAGAAAGAAGAAAGAAAGAAAGAAGGAAGAAAGAAGAAGAAGAAAGAAGAAAGAAGAAATAAAGAAGAAAAGAAAGAAAGAAGAAGAAAGAAAGAAGAAAGAAAGAAGAAAGAAAGAAAGAAGAAAGAAAGGAAGACGAAAGAAAGAAAGAAGAAGAAAGAAAGAAGAAAGAAGAAGAAAGAAGAAAGAAGAAGAAAGAAGAAGAAAGAAGAGAAGAAGAGAAAGAAAGAAGAGAAAGAAAGAAGAGAAAGAAAGAAAGGAAGACGAAAGAAAGAAAGACGAGAGAAAGAAAGACGAGAGAAAGAAAGACGAGAGAAAGAAAGACGAGAGAAAGACGAAAGAAAGAAACAAGAAAGAAAGAAAGAAGAAAGAAAGAAGGAAGAAAGAGAAAGAAGAAGAAGAAAGAAAGAAAGAAGAAAGAAAGGAAGAAGAAAGAAAAGAAGAAAGAAAGAAGAAAGAAAGAAAGAAGAAAGAAAGGAAGAAGAAAGAAAGAAAGAAGAAAGAAGAAAGAAAGAAGAAAGAAAGAAAGAAAGAAGAAAGAAAGAAAGAATAAAGAAAAAAAAGAAGAAAGAAAGAAGAAAGAAATAAAGAAGAAAGAAAGAAAGAAAGAAGAAAGAAAGAAAGAAAGAAGAAAGAAAGAAAGAAAGAAAGATAGAAAGAAGAAAGCAGAAAGAAAGAAAAAAGAAAGAAAGAAAGAAGAAAGAAAGAAAAAAGAAAGAAAGAAAGAAGAAAGAAAGAACAAGGAAGGAAAGAAGAAAGAAAGGAAGACGAAAGAAAGACGAAGGAAGAAAGAAGGAAGAAAGAAAGAAAGAAAGAAAGAAAGAAAGAAAGAAAGAAAGAAAGAAGGAAAGAAAGAAAGAAAGAAAGAAAGAAAGAAAGAAGGAAAGAAAGAAGAAAGAATGATAGAAAGAAGAAAGCAGAAAGAAAGAAAGAAGAAAGAAAGAAAGAAGAAATAAAGAAGGAAGAAAGAAAGAAAGAAGAAAGAAAGAACAAGGAAGGAAAGAAGAAAGAAAGGAAGACGAAAGAAAGACGAAAGAAAGAAAGAAGAAAGAAATAAGAGAGAAGAAAGAAAGAAGAAAGAAGAAAGAAAGAAGAAAGAGAGAATAAAGAAAGGAAGAAGAAAAAAAGAAAGAAGAAACAAAGAAGACAAAAGAAAGAAGAAAGAAAAAGAAGAAAGAAGAAAGAAGAAAGAGAGAAAGAAGAAAGAAAGAAAGTAGAAAGAAAGAAAGACGAGATAAAGAAAGACGAGAGAAGGAAAGACGAGAGAAAGAAAGACGAGAGAAAGAAAGACGAAAGAAGAAAGA
>NW_027043758.1:0-41999 GCF_036013475.1 Columba livia
TAAAGAAAGAAGAAAGAAGGAAATAAGAAGAAAGAAAGAAGAAATAAGAAAGTAAGAAGAAAGAAAGAAAGAAGAAATAAAAGAAAGAAGAAACAAAGAAAGAAAAATGAAAGAAGAAAGGAAAAGAAAGGAAGAAGAAAGAAAGAAGTAAGAAAGAAAGAAGAAAGAAAGACGAAAGAAAGAAAGAAGAATGAAAGAAAGGAGAAAGAAAGAAGATAGAAAGAAATAAAGAAACAAGAAAGAAAGAAGAATGAAAGAAGAAAGAAGGAAGAAAGAAAGAAGCAAGAAAGATAGAAGAAAGAAAGAAGAAAGAAAGAAAGAAGAAAGAAATAAGAAAGAAAGAAGAAAGAAAGAAAGAAGAAAGAAAGAAGAAAGAAGGAAAGAAGAAAGAAAGAAAGAAGAAAGAAAGAAGAAAGTAAGAAGATAGAAAGAAAAAGAAAGAAAGAACAAAGAAAGAAGAAAGAAAGAAGAAAGAAAGAAAGAAGAAAAAAAGAAGGAAGAAGAAATTAAGAAGAAAGAAAGAAGAAAGAAAGAATAAAGAAACAAGTAAGAAAGAAGTAAGAAAGAAAGAAGAAAGAAAGAAGAAAGAAAGAAGAAAGAAAGAAGAAAGAATGAAAGAAGAAAGAAAGAAGAAAGAAGAGAGAAGGAAGAATGAAAGAAGAAAGAAAGAAGTAAGAAGAAGAAATAAGAAGAAAGAAAGAAGAAAGAAAGAAAGAGGAAAGAAAGAAAAGAGAGAAAGAAGAAAGAAAGAAGTAAGAAAGAATGAAATAAAGAAGAAAGAAGAAAGAAAGAAGAAAGAAATAAGTAAGAAGGAAGTAAGAAAGAAGGAAGAAAGAATTAAGAAAGAAAGAAGAAAGAAAGAAAAAAGAAAGAAGAAAGAAGAAAGAAAGAAGAAAGAAAGAAAGAAGAAAGAAGAAAGAAAGAAGAAAGAAAGAAAGAAGAAAGAGAGAGAGAAGAAAGAAGTAAGAAGAAAGAAAGAAGAAAGAAAGAAGAAGAAGATGAAAGAAAGAAGAAAGAAGAATAAAGAAAGAAGATATAAGAATAAAGAAGAAAGAAAGAAAGAAAGAAGAAGAAAGAAGAAAGAAAGAAGAAGGAAGGAAAGGAAGGAAGGAAGGAAGAAGAAGGAAGGAAGAGAAGAAGAAGGAAGAAAGAAAGAAAGAAAGATAGAAAGAAAGAAAGAAGACAGAAAGAAAGAAAGAAGAAAGAAGAAAGAAAGAAAGAAGAAGGAGGAAGGAAAGAAGAAAGAAATAAGAAAAAGAAGAAAGAAGAAAAGAAAGAAGAGAGAACAGAAGAAAGAAGAAGAAAGTAGTAAGAAAGTAAGAAAGAAAGAAGAAAGAAGAAGAAAGAAAGAAAGAAGAAGAAAGAAGAAAGAATTAGAAGAAGAAGAAAGAAGAAGAAAGAAGAAAGAAAGAAAGAAGAAAGAAGAAGAAGAAGAAAGAGAAGAAAGAGAAGAAGAAAGAAGAAGAAAGAAGAAAGAAGAAGAAAGAAGATTGAAAGAAAGAAGAATTAGAAAGAAGAAGAAAGAAAGAAGAAAAAAGAGAAAGAAGAGAAAGAAAGAAGAAAAGAAGAAGAAAGAAAGAAGAAGAAGAAAGAAAGAAGAAAGAAGAAGAAGAAGAAAGAAAGAAGAAAGAAAGAAAGAAGAAGAAGAAGAAAGAAGAAAGAAAGAAGAAAGAAGAAAGAAAGAAAGAAAGAAGAAAGAAGAAAGAAGAAAGAAAGAAGAAAGAAGAAGAAGAAAGAAAAAGAAAGAAAGAAAGAAGAAGAAAGAAGAAGTAAGAGAGAAAGAAGAAAGAAGAAAGAAGAAGAAAGAAGAAAGAAGAAGAAAGAATAAAGAAGAATGAAAGAAGAAAGAAAGAAGAAAGTAAGAAGAAAGAAAGAAAGAAGAAAGAAAGAAAGAAAGAAATGAAGAAAGAAGAAGAAAGAATGAAAGAAGAAAGAAGAAGAAAGAAAGAAGAAAGTAAGAAGAAGAAGAAAGAAGAAAGAAAGAAGAAGAAAGAAGAATGAAAGAAAAAGAAAGAAGAAAGAAAGAAGATAGAAAGAAGAAAGAAGGAAAGAAAAAGAATGAGAAAGAAAGAAGAAAGAAGAAAGAAAGAAAAGAAGAAAGAAGAAAGAAAGAAGAAAGAAAGAAGAAGAAAGAAAGAAGAAATAAAGAAGAAAGAAAGAAAGAGAAAGAAAGAAAAAAAGAAGAAAGAAAGAAGAAGAAAGAAGAAAGAAAGAAGAAAGAAGAAAGAAAGAAGAAGAAAGAAAGAAAGAAGAAGAAAGAAAGAAAGAAAGAAAGAAGAAAGAAAGAAGAAAGAAAGAAAGAAGAAGAAAGAAAAAAGAAGAAAGAAGAAAGAAAGAAGAAAGAAAGAAGAAAGAAAGAAAGAAAGAAGAAGTAAGAGAAAGAAGAAGAAGAAAGAAGAAAGAAAGAAGAAAGAAGAAGAAAGAAGAAAGAAAAAGAAAGAAGAAAGAAAGAAGAAAGAAGAAAGAAAGAAGAAAGAAAGAAAGAAGAAAGAAAGAAGAAAGAAGAAAGAAAGAAGAAAGAAAGAAAGAAGAAAGAAAGAAAGAAGACAGAACAAGAAGAAAGAATAAAGAAAAAAGAAAGAAAGAAGAAAGAAAAAGAATGAAAGAAAGGAGAAGTAGGAAAGAAGAAAGAATGAAAGAAAGAAGAAAGAAAGAAGAAAGAAGAAAGAAAGAATAATGAAAGAAAAAGAAAGATGAAAGAAAGAAGAAAGAAGAAAGAAGAAAGAAAGAAAGAAGAAATAAAGAATGAAGAAAGAAAGAAAGAAAGAAGAAATAAGATAGAAAGAACAAAGAAAGAAGAAAGAAAAGAAGGAAGAAGAAGAAAGAAGAAAGAAAGAAGAAAGAAGAAAGAAGAAAGAAGGAAAGAAGAAGAAAGAAAGAGAGAAGAAAGAAAGAAGAAAGAAGAGAAGAAAGAAGAAAGAAAGAAGAAAGAAAGTAGTAAGAAGAAAGAACAAAGAAAGAAAGAAAGAAAGAAAGAAAGAAAGAAGAAAGAAAGAAGAAAGAAAGAAGAAAGAAGAAGAAAGAAAGAAGTAAGAAAGAAAGAAGAAAGAAAAATAAAGAAAGGAAGAAAGAGAAAGAAAGAAAGAAAGTAGAAGAAAGAAGAAAGAAAGAAGAAAGAAAGAAAGAAGAAAGAAAGAAGTAAGAAAGACAAAAGAAAGAAAAAAAGAAAAGAAAGAAGAAAGAAAGAAGAAAGAATGAAGAAAGAAAGAAGTAAGAAATAAAGAAGAAAGAAAGAAGAAGGAGAGAAGAAAGAAAGAAGAAAGAAAGAAAGAAAGAAGAAAGAAAGAAAGAAGAAAGAAAGAAAGAAGAAGAAAGAAGTAAGTAAGAAGTAAGAAAGAAAGAAGGATGAAGAAAGAAAGAAGAATGAAGAAAGAAAGAAAAAAGAAGAAAGAAGAAAGAAGAAGAAAGAAGAAGAAAGAAAGAAGAAAGAAAGAAATAAAGATGAAAGAAAGAAGAAAGAAGAAAAGAAAGAAGAAAGAAAGAAAGAAGAAATAAAGAATGAAGAAAGAAAGAAGAAAGAAAGAAGAAATAAAGATAGAAAGAACAAAGAAAGAAGAAAGAAAAGAAGAAAGAAGAAGAAAGAAGAAAGAAGAAAGAAAGAAAGAAGAAAGAAGAAAGAAAGAAAGAAGAAGAAAGAGAGAAGAAAGAAAGAAGAAAGAAGAAGAAAGAAAGAAGAATAAGAATAAAGAAAGAATAAAGAAAGAAAGGAGAAAGAAAGAAGAAAGAAAGTAGTAAGAAAGAAGAACAAAGAAAGAAAGAAAGAAAGAAAGAAAGAAGAAAGAAAGAAGAAAGAAAGAAGAAAGAAAGAAGAAAGAAAGAAGAAAGAAAGAAAGAAGAAAGAAAGAAGAAAGAAAGAAGTAAGTAAGAAGTAAGAAAGAAGAAAGAAAGGATGAAGAAAGAAAGAAGAATGAAGAAAGAAAAGAAGAAAAAAAGAAGAAAGAAAGAAAGAAAGAAAGAAAGAAGAAAGAAAGAAGAAAGAAAGAATAAAGAAAGAAAAAGAAAGATGAAAGAAAGAAGAAAGAAGAAAGAAGAAGAAAGAAGAAGAAATAAAGAATGAAGAAAGAAAGAAAGAAAGAAGAAATAAAGATAGAAAGAACAAAGAAAGAAGAAAGAAAAGAAAGGAAGAAGAAAGAAAGAAGAAAGAAAGAAAGAAGAAAGAAGGAAAGAAGAAAGAAAGAAAGAGAGAAGAAAGAAAGAAGAAAGAAGAAGAAAGAAAGAAGAAATAAGAATAAAGAAGAAAGAATAAAGAAACAAAGGAGAAAGATAGAAGAAAGAAAGTAGTAAGAAAGAAAGAACAAAGAAAGAAGAAAGAAGAAAGAAAGAAAGAAAGAAAGAAAGTAAGAAAGAAAGAAGAAATAAAGAAGAAAGAAAGGAGAAAGAAAAAAGAAAGAAGGAAGAAAGAAGAACGAAGGAAGAAAGAAGAAATAAAGAAGAAATAAAGAAAAAAGGAAGAAAGAAGAAAGAAAGAAGAAAGAATAAAGAAAGAAGAATGAAAGAAAGAAAGAAAGAATTAAGAAAGAAAGAAGAAAGAAAGAAGAAAGAAAGAAGAAAGAATGAAGAAATATAGAAGTAAGAAAGAAGTTCTTTCTTCTTTCTTTCTTCTTTCTTACTTCTTTCTTATTTCTTTCTTAAATCTTTCTTTCTTCTTTTACTTCTTTCTTACTTCTTTCTTTCTTTGTTCTTTCTTTCTTCTTTCTTTCTTCTTCTTTCTTGTTTCATTCTTCTTTCTTCTTTCTTTCTTTCTTCTTTCTTACTTTCATTTTTCTTTCTTCTTTCTTTATTTCTTCTTTCTTCTTTCTTTCATCTTTCTTTGTTCTTTCTTTCTTTCTTCTTTTTTTCTTTCTTGTTTCTTTGTTCTTTCTTTCTTTCTTCATTCTTCCTTTGTTCTTTCTTTCTTTCTTCTTTCTTTTTCCTTTCTCCTTTCTTTCTTCTTTTTTACTTCTTACTTCCTTCTTACTTCTTTATTTCTTCAGTCTTTCTTCTTTCTTTCTTCTTTCTTTCTTCTTTCTTTCTTACTTCTTTCTTACTTCTTTCTTACTTCTTTCTTTCTTCTTTTTTTCTTTCTACTTTCTTTCTTACTTCTTTCTTCCTTCTTTCTTCCTTTTTTCTTTCTTCTTTATTTCTTCGTTCTTTCTTTCTGCTGTCTTCCTTTCTTCTTCCTTTCTTTTTGCTTTCTTTCTTCTTTCTTACTTCTTTCTTACTCCTTTTTTTCTTCTTTCTTTTTTCTTTCTTCTTTCTTTCTTCTTTATTTCTTATTTCTTCCGTCTTTCTTCTTTCTTTCTTCTTTCTTTCTTATTTCTTTCTTCTTTTTTCTTCTTTCTTCTTTCTTTCTCCTTTCTTTCTTCTTTCTTTCTTCGTTCTTTCTTTGTTCTTTCTTTCTTCTCTCTTCCTTTCTTCTTCCTTTTCTACTTCCTTTCTTCTTTCTTTCTTTCTTCTTTCTTTCTTTCTTTCTTTCTTTCTTTCTTTCTTCTTTCTTTCTTCTTTCTTTCTTCTTTCTTTCTTCTTTCTTTCTTCATTCTTTCTTACATCTTTCTTACTTCTTTCTTCTTTCTTTCTTTCTTCTTTCTTTCTAACATCTTTCTTTCTTCTTTCTTACTTCTTTCTTTCTTCTTTCTTTCTTACCTCTTTCTTCCTTCTTTCTTTCTTACCTCTTTCTTTCTTCTTTCTTTCTTCTTTCTTTCTTTCTTCTTTCTTTCTAACATCTTTCTTTCTTCTTTCTTTCTTCTTTATTTCTTCTTTTTTCTTCTTTCTTCTTTCTTTCTTCTTTATTTGTTCTTTCTTTCTTCATTCTTTATTCTTTCTTTCTTTCTTCTTTCTTTCTTCTTTCTTTCTTCTTTATTTATTCTTCATTTCTTCTTCCTTTCTTCTTTCTTTCTTCTTTCTTTCTTCTTTCTTTCTTCTTTCTTCTTTCTTTCTTCTTTCTTTCTTCATTCTTTCTTCTTTCTTTCTTCTTTCTTTCTTCTTTCTTTATTCTTCATTTCTTCTTCCTTTCTTCTTCCTTTCTTATTTCTTTCTTCTTTCTTTTGTTTTTCTTTCTTTCTTTCTTCTTTTTTTCTTATTTCTTCTTTCTTTGTTCTTTCTTTCTTACTTCTTTCATATTTCTTTCTTCTTTCTTTCTTCTTTCTTTCTTCTTTATTTCTTCTTTCTTTCTTTTTTCTTTCTTCTTTCTTTCTTCTTTCTTTCTTCTTTCTTTCTTCTTTCGTTCTTTCTTCTTTCTTTCTTCTTCTTTCTTCTTTCTTTCTTTCTTTCTTTCTTCTTTCTTCTTCTTTATTTCTTCTTTTTTTCTTGTTTCTTTCTTCTTTCTTTATTCTTCTTTCTTTCTTACTTCTTTCTTACTTTTTTCTTACCTCTTTCTTCCTTCTTTATTTCTTTCTTCTTTCTTTCTTCTTTCTTTATTCTTTCTTTCTTCATTCTTTCTTACTTCTTTCTTTCCTCTTTCTTTCTTCTTTCATTCTTCTTTCTTTCTTCTTTCTTTCTTCTTTCTTTCTTCGTTCTTTATTCTTTCTTCCTTTCTTCTTCCTTTCTACTTCCTTTTTTCTTTCTTTCTTACTTCTTTCTTACTACTTTCTTTCCACTTTCTTTCTTCTTTCTTTCTTCTTTCTTTCTTCTATCTTTCTCCTTTCTCTCTTAATTATTTCTTCTTTCTTTCTTTTTCTTCCTTTCTTCTTTCTTTTTTCTTTCTTACTTCTTTCTTACTACTTTCTTGCTACTTTCTTTCTTCTTTCTTTCTTCTTTCTTTATTCAATCCTTCTTACATCATTCTTACTTCTTTCTTTCTTGATCCTTTCTTCTTTCTTTCCTCTTTCTTTCTTCTTTCTTTCTCCTTTCTTTTTTCTTCATTTCTTCTTCCTTTCTACTTCCTTTCTTCTTTCTTTCTTACTTCTTTCTTACTACTTTCTTGCTACTTTCTTTCTTCTTTCTTTCCTCTTTCTTTCTTCTTCCTTTATTCTTCCTTTCTTCTTTCTTTCCTCTTTCTTTCTTCTTTCTTTCTACTATCTTTCTTCTATCTTTCTCCTTTCTCTCTTAATTCTTTCTTCTTTCTTTCTTTCTTCTTCGTTTCTTCTTTCTTCTTTATTTCTTAGTTCTTTCTTACTAACTTTCTTGCTACTTTCTTTCTTCTTTCTTTCTTCTTTCTTTCTTCCTCCTTTCTTCTTTCTTTCTTCTTCCTTTCTTCTTTCCTCTTTCTTTCCTCTTACTTTCTTCCTCCTTTCTCCTTCCTTTCTTCTTTCTTTCCTCTTCCTTTCTTCTTCCTTTCTTCTTTCTTCTTTATTTCTTCTTTCTTTCTTCATTCTTTCTTCTTTCTTTCTTTCTTATTCTTTCTTCTTCCTTTCTTCTTTCTTTATTCTTCCTTTCTTCTTCCTTTCTTCTTTCTTTCTTTTTCTTTCTTCTTTCTTTCTTCTTTCTTTCTTCTTTCTTCTTTGTTTCTTTCCTCTTTCTTTCTTCTTTCTTTCTTTCTTTCTTCATTCTCCTTTCTTCTTTCTTTCTTATTTCTTTCTTCTCTCTTTCTTCTTTCTTTCTTCTTTCTTTCTTCTTTCTTTCTTCTTTCTTTCTCTTCTTCTTCTTTCTTCTTTCTTTCTTTCTTCTTTCTTTCTTCTTTCTTTCTTTCTTTCTTCTTTGTTTTCTTTCCTCTTTCTTTCTTCTTTCTTTCTTCCTTCATTCTTCCTTTCTTCTTTATTTCTTTCTTCTTTCTTTCTTTCTTTCTTCTTTGTTTCTTTCCTCTTCTTTCTTTCTTTCTTTCTTTCCTCTTTCTTTCTTCTTTCTTTCTCCTTTCTTTATTCTTCATTTCTTCTTCCTTTCTTCTTCCTTTCTTCTTTCTTTCTTATTCTCTTTCTTCTTTCTTCCTTTCTTCTTTCTTTATTCTTTCTTCTTTCTTTCTTCTTTCATTCATCTTTCTTTCTTTCTTATTTCTTTCTTCTTTCGTTCTTCTTTCTTTCTTCTTTCTTTCTTCCCTCCTACTTACTTCTTTCTTACTTCTTTCTTTTTTCTTTCTTCATTCTTTCTTCTTTCATTTTTTCTTTCTTCTTTCTTTCTTCTTTCTTTCTTCTTCTTTCTTTCTTTCTTTCTTCTCTCTTCCTTTCTTCTTTCCTTCTTCTTTCTTTCTCTCTTCTTTCTTTCTTACTCCTTTCTTTCTTCTTTATTTCTTTCTTCTTTCTTTCTTGCTTCTTTCTTCTTTCTTTCTTCTTTCTTTCTTCTTTCTTTCTTCTTTCTTCTTTCTTTCTTCTTTCTTTCTCTTTATTTCTTCTTTTTTTCTTGTTTCTTTCTTCTTTCTTATTGTTCTTTCTTTCTTACTTCTTTCTTCCTTCTTTATTTCTTTCTTCTTTCTTTCTTCTTTCTTTATTCTTTCTTTCTTCATTCTTTCTTACTTCTTTCTTACTTCTTTCTTTCTTCTTTGTTCTTTCTTTCTTTCCTACTTCTTTCTTTCCTCTTTCTTTCTTCTTTCATTCTTCTTCTTTCTTCTTTCTTTCTTCTTTCTTTCTTCGTTCTTTCTTTCTTCTTTCTTCCTTTCTTCTTCCTTTCTACTTCCTTTCTTCTTTCTTTCTTACTTCTTTCTTACTACTTTCTTGCTACTTTCTTTCTTCTTTCTTTCCTCTTTCTTTCTTCTTCCTTTATTCTTTCTTTCTTCTTTCTTTCCTCTTTCTTTCTTCTTTCATTCTACTATCTTTCTTCTATCTTTCTCCTTTCTCTCTTAATTCTTTCTTCTTTCTTTCTTTCTTCTTCCTTTCTTCTTTCTTCTTTCTTTCTTACTTCTTTCTTACTACTTTCTTGCTACTTTCTTTCTTCTTTCTTTCTTCTTTCTTTCTTCTTCCTTTCTTCTTTCCTCTTTCTTTCCTCTTACTTTCTTCCTCCTTTCTCCTTCCTTTCTTCTTTCTTTCTTATTTCTTTCTTCTCTCTTTCTTCTTTCTTTCTTCTTTCTTTCTTCTTTATTTCTTCTTTCTTTCTTCTTTCTTTCTTCTTTCTTTCTTCTTTCTTTCTTCTTTCTTTCTTTCTTCTTTCTTTCTTCTTTCTTTCTTTCTTTCTTCTTTGTTTCTTTCCTCTTTCTTTCTTCTTTCTTTCTTCCTTCATTCTTCCTTTCTTCTTTCTTTCTTTCTTCTTTCTTTCTTTCTTTCTTCTTTGTTTCTTTCCTCTTTCTTTCTTTCTTTCTTTCTTTCTTCTTTGTGTCTTCTTTCTTTCTTCTTCCTTTCTTCTTTCTTTCTTCTTTCTTTCTTCTTTCTTTCTTCATTCTTTCTTCTTTCTTTCTTCTTCCTTTCTTCTTTCTTTCCTCTTTCTTTATTCTTTCTTTCTACTATCTTTCTTCTATCTTTCTCCTTTCTCTCTTAATTCTTTCTTCTTTCTTTCTTTCTTCTTCCTTTCTTCTTTCTTCTTTCTTCTTTCTTTCTTACTTCTTTCTTACTACTTTCTTGCTACTATCTTTCTTCTTTCTTTCTTCTTTCTTTCTTCTTCCTTTCTTCTTTCTTCTTTCTTTCCTCTTACTTTCTTCTTCCTTTCTCCTTCCTTTCTTCTTTCTTTCCTCTTCCTTTCTTCTTCCTTTCTTCTTTCTTTCTTCTTTATTTCTTCTTTCTTTCTTCATTCTTTCTTCTTTCTTTCTTTCTTCTTTCTTTCTTCTTCCTTTCTTCTTTCTTTATTCTTCCTTTCTTCTTCCTTTCTTCTTTCTTTCTTCTTTCTTTCTTCTTTCTTTCTTCTTTCTTCTTTGTTTCTTTCCTCTTTCTTTCTTCTTTCTTTCTTTCTTTCTTCGTTCTTCCTTTCTTCTTTCTTTCTTCTTTCTTTCTTCTTTCTTTCTTCTTTCTTTCTTCTTTCTTTCTTCTTTCTTTCTTTCTTCTTTCTTTCTTCTTTCTTTCTTTCTTTCTTCTTTGTTTCTTTCCTCTTTGTTTCTTCTTTCTTTCTTTCTTCATTCTTCCTTTCTTCTTTCTTTCTTTCTTTCTTCTTTGTTTCTTTCCTCTTTCTTTCTTTCTTTCTTTCTTCTTTCTTTCTTCTTTCTTTCTTCTTTCTTTCTTCATTCCTTCTTACATCATTCTTACTTCTTTCTTTCTTGATTCTTTCTTCTTTCTTTCCTCTTTCTTTCTTCTTTCTTTCTCCTTTCATTATTCTTCATTTCTTCTTCCTTACTTCTTACTTCTTTCTTTCTTACTTCTTTCATATTTCTTTCTTCTTTCTTCTTTCTTTGTTCTTTCTTTCTTCTTTCTTTCTTTCTTTCTTTCTTCTTTGTTTCTTTTCTCTTTATTTCTTCTTTCTTTCTTTCTTCATTCTTCCTTTCTTCTTTCTTTCTTTCTTTCTTTCTTCTTTCCTTCTTCTTTCTTTCTTCCCTCTCTTCTTTCTCTCTTCTTTCTTTCTTCTTTCTTTCTTCATTCTTACTTACATATTTCTTACTTCTTTCTTTCTTCTTTCTTTCTTTCTTCTTTCTTTCTAACATCTTTCTTTCTTCTTCCTTTCTTCTTCCTTTCTTCTTTCTTTCTTACTTCTTTCTTACTTCTATCTTACTTCTTTCTTTCTTCTTTCTCTCTTTCTTCTTTGTTTCTTCTTTCTTTCTTCTTTCTTCTTTCTTTCTTCTTCCTTTCTTCTTCCTTTCTTCTTTCTTTCTTCTTTCTTTTTTCTTCCTTTATTCTTCCATTCTTCTTTCTTCTTTCTTTCTTTCTTCTTTCTTTCTTCTTTCTTTCTTTCTTCTTTCTTTCCTCTTTCTTTCTTCTTTCTTTCATCTTTATTTCTTCTTTCCTTCTTTCTTTTTTCTTTCTACTATCTTTCTTCTTTCTCCTTTCTTTTTTCTTTCTTTCTTCTTTCTCTCTTCTTTCTCTCTTTCTTCTTTCTTTCTACTTTCTCTCTTCTTTCTTTCTTCTTTCTTTCTTCTTCCTTTCTTCTTTCTTTATTCTTCCTTTCTTCTTCCTTTCTTCTTTCTTTCTTCTTTCTCTCTTCTTTCTCTCATTCTTCTTTCTTTCTTCTTTCTCTCTTCTTTCTTTCTTCATTATTTCTTTCTTCTTTCTTTCTTCTGTATTTCTTTCTTTCTTCTTTGTTTCTTTCCTCTTTCTTTCTTCTTTCTTTCTTTCTTCATTCTTCCTTTCTTCTTTCTTTCTTTCTTCTTTATTTCTTTCTTTCTTCTTTCTTTCTTACTTCTTTCTTTCTTACTTCTTTCATATTTCTTTTTCTTTCTTCTTTCTTTTTTCTTTCTTTCTTCTTTATTTTTTCTTTCTTTCTTCTTTCTTTCTTCTTCCTTTCTTCTTTCGTTCTTTCTCCTTTCTTTCTTCTTTCTTTCTTCTTTCTTTCTTTGTTTCTTCTTTGTTTCATTCCTCTTTCTTTCTTCTTTCTTTATTCTTCTTTCTTTCTTACTTCTTTCTTATTTTTTCTTACTTCTTTCTTCCTTATTTATTTCTTTCTTCTTTCTTTCTTCTTTCTTTATTCTTTCTTAATTCATTCTTTCTTACTTGTTTCGTTCTTCTTTCTTCTTTCTTTCTTTCTTACTTCTTTCTTTCCTCTTTCTTTCTTCTTTCTTTCTTCGTTCTTTCTTTCTTCTTTCTTGCTTTCTTCTTCCTTTCTTCATTCTTTCTTACTTCTTTCTTACTACTTTCATTCTTCTTTCTTTCTTCATTCTTTCTTACATCTTTCTTCCTTCTTTCTTTCTTCTTTCTTTCTTTCTTCTTTCTTTCTAACATCTTTCTTTCTTCTTTCTTTCTTCTTTCTTCGTTCTTTCTTTCTTCTTTCTTCCTTTCTTCTTCCTTTCTACTTTCTTTCTTCTTTCTTTCTTCTTCCTTACTTCTTTCTTCTTTCTTTCCTCTTTCTTTCTTCTTTCTTTCTTTCTTCTTCCTTTCTTCTTCCTTTCTTCTTTCTTTCCTCTTTCTTTCTTCTTTCTTTCTTCTATCTTTCTTCTATCTTTCTCCTTTCTCTCTTCTTTCTTTCTTCTTTCTTTCTTTCTTCTTTCTTGCTGCTTTCTTCTTTCTTTCCTTCTTCTTTCTTGCTTCTTTCTTTCTTCTTTCTTCTTTCTTTCTTCTTTCTTTCTTCTTTCTTTCTTTTTTCTTCTATGTTTCTTTTCTCTTTATTTCTTCTTTCTTTCTTTCTTCTTTCTTTCTTCTTTCTTTCGTCTTGATTTCTTCTTTCTTTCTTGTTTCTTTCTTATTTCTTTATTCTTCTTTCTTTCTTTCTTCTTTCTTAGTTTTTTCTTACTTCTTTCTTCCTTCTTTATTTCTTTCTTCTTTCTTTCTTCTTTCTTCTTTCTTTCTTTCTTACTTCTTTCTTTCCTCCTTCTTTCTTCTTTCTTTCTTCTTTCTTTCTTCGTTCTTTCTTCTTTCTTCCTTTCTTCTTCCTTTCTACTTCCTTTCTTCATTCTTTCTTACTTCTTTCTTACTACTTTCTTTCTTCTTCCTTTCTTCTTTCTTTCTTCTTCCTTTCTTCTTTCTTCTTTCTTTCCTCTTTCTTTCTTCTTTCGTTCTTCTTTCTTTCTTCTTTCTTTCTTCTTTCTTTCTTCTTTCCTTCTTTCTTTTTTCTTTCTTCTGTCTTTCTTCTTTCTTCTTTCTTTCTTCTTTCTTTCTTCTTTCTTTCTTCTTTCGTTCTTCTTTCGTTCTTCTTTCTCCTTTATTTCTTCTTTCCTTCTTTCTTTTTTCTTTCTTCGTTCTTTCTTTCTTCTTTCTTCCTTTCTTCTTCCTTTCTACTTCCTTTCTTCTTTCTTTCTTACTTCTTTCTTACTACTTTCTTGCTACTTTCTTTCTTCTTTCTTTCCTCTTTCTTTCTTCTTCCTTTATTCCTTCTTTCTTCTTTCTTTCCTCTTTCTTTCTTCTTTCTTTCTACTATCTTTCTTCTATCTTTCTCCTTTCTCTCTTTATTCTTTCTTCTTTCTTTCTTTCTTCTTCCTTTCTTCTTTCTTCTTTCTTTCTTACTTCTTTCTTACTACTTTCTTGCTACTTTCTTTCTTCTTTCTTTCTTCTTTCTTTCTTCTTCCTTTCTTCTTTCCTCTTTCTTTCCTCTTACTTTCTTCCTCCTTTCTCCTTCCTTTCTTCTTTCTTTCCTCTTCCTTTCTTCTTCCTTTCTTCTTTCTTTCTTCTTTATTTCTTCTTTCTTTCTTCATTCTTTCTTCTTTCTTCATTCTTCCTTTCTTCTTTCTTTCTTATTTCTTTCTTCTCTCTTTCTTCTTTCTTTCTTCTTTCTTTCTTCTTTCTTTCTTTCTTCCTTCATTCTTCCTTTCTTCTTTCTTTCTTTCTTCTTTCTTTCTTTCTTTCTTCTTTGTTTCTTTCCTCTTTCTTTCTTTCTTTCTTTCTTTCTTCTTTGTGTCTTCTTTCTTTCTTCTTCCTTTCTTCTTTCTTTCTTCTTTCTTTCTTCTTTCTTTCTTCATTCTTTCTTCTTTCTTTCTTCTTCCTTTCTTCTTTCTTTCCTCTTTCTTTATTCTTTCTTTCTACTATCTTTCTTCTATCTTTCTCCTTTCTCTCTTAATTCTTTCTTCTTTCTTTCTTTCTTCTTCCTTTCTTCTTTCTTCTTTCTTCTTTCTTTCTTACTTCTTTCTTACTACTTTCTTGCTACTATCTTTCTTCTTTCTTTCTTCTTTCTTTCTTCTTCCTTTCTTCTTTCTTCTTTCTTTCCTCTTACTTTCTTCTTCCTTTCTCCTTCCTTTCTTCTTTCTTTCCTCTTCCTTTCTTCTTCCTTTCTTCTTTCTTTCTTCTTTATTTCTTCTTTCTTTCTTCATTCTTTCTTCTTTCTTTCTTTCTTCTTTCTTTCTTCTTCCTTTCTTCTTTCTTTATTCTTCCTTTCTTCTTCCTTTCTTCTTTCTTTCTTCTTTCTTTCTTCTTTCTTTCTTCTTTCTTCTTTGTTTCTTTCCTCTTTCTTTCTTCTTTCTTTCTTTCTTTCTTCGTTCTTCCTTTCTTCTTTCTTTCTTCTTTCTTTCTTCTTTCTTTCTTCTTTCTTTCTTCTTTCTTTCTTCTTTCTTTCTTTCTTCTTTCTTTCTTCTTTCTTTCTTTCTTTCTTCTTTGTTTCTTTCCTCTTTGTTTCTTCTTTCTTTCTTTCTTCATTCTTCCTTTCTTCTTTCTTTCTTTCTTTCTTCTTTGTTTCTTTCCTCTTTCTTTCTTTCTTTCTTTCTTCTTTCTTTCTTCTTTCTTTCTTCTTTCTTTCTTCATTCCTTCTTACATCATTCTTACTTCTTTCTTTCTTGATTCTTTCTTCTTTCTTTCCTCTTTCTTTCTTCTTTCTTTCTCCTTTCATTATTCTTCATTTCTTCTTCCTTACTTCTTACTTCTTTCTTTCTTACTTCTTTCATATTTCTTTCTTCTTTCTTCTTTCTTTGTTCTTTCTTTCTTCTTTCTTTCTTTCTTTCTTTCTTCTTTGTTTCTTTTCTCTTTATTTCTTCTTTCTTTCTTTCTTCATTCTTCCTTTCTTCTTTCTTTCTTTCTTTCTTTCTTCTTTCCTTCTTCTTTCTTTCTTCCCTCTCTTCTTTCTCTCTTCTTTCTTTCTTCTTTCTTTCTTCATTCTTACTTACATATTTCTTACTTCTTTCTTTCTTCTTTCTTTCTTTCTTCTTTCTTTCTAACATCTTTCTTTCTTCTTCCTTTCTTCTTCCTTTCTTCTTTCTTTCTTACTTCTTTCTTACTTCTATCTTACTTCTTTCTTTCTTCTTTCTCTCTTTCTTCTTTGTTTCTTCTTTCTTTCTTCTTTCTTCTTTCTTTCTTCTTCCTTTCTTCTTCCTTTCTTCTTTCTTTCTTCTTTCTTTTTTCTTCCTTTATTCTTCCATTCTTCTTTCTTCTTTCTTTCTTTCTTCTTTCTTTCTTCTTTCTTTCTTTCTTCTTTCTTTCCTCTTTCTTTCTTCTTTCTTTCATCTTTATTTCTTCTTTCCTTCTTTCTTTTTTCTTTCTACTATCTTTCTTCTTTCTCCTTTCTTTTTTCTTTCTTTCTTCTTTCTCTCTTCTTTCTCTCTTTCTTCTTTCTTTCTACTTTCTCTCTTCTTTCTTTCTTCTTTCTTTCTTCTTCCTTTCTTCTTTCTTTATTCTTCCTTTCTTCTTCCTTTCTTCTTTCTTTCTTCTTTCTCTCTTCTTTCTCTCATTCTTCTTTCTTTCTTCTTTCTCTCTTCTTTCTTTCTTCATTATTTCTTTCTTCTTTCTTTCTTCTGTATTTCTTTCTTTCTTCTTTGTTTCTTTCCTCTTTCTTTCTTCTTTCTTTCTTTCTTCATTCTTCCTTTCTTCTTTCTTTCTTTCTTCTTTATTTCTTTCTTTCTTCTTTCTTTCTTACTTCTTTCTTTCTTACTTCTTTCATATTTCTTTTTCTTTCTTCTTTCTTTTTTCTTTCTTTCTTCTTTATTTTTTCTTTCTTTCTTCTTTCTTTCTTCTTCCTTTCTTCTTTCGTTCTTTCTCCTTTCTTTCTTCTTTCTTTCTTCTTTCTTTCTTTGTTTCTTCTTTGTTTCATTCCTCTTTCTTTCTTCTTTCTTTATTCTTCTTTCTTTCTTACTTCTTTCTTATTTTTTCTTACTTCTTTCTTCCTTATTTATTTCTTTCTTCTTTCTTTCTTCTTTCTTTATTCTTTCTTAATTCATTCTTTCTTACTTGTTTCGTTCTTCTTTCTTCTTTCTTTCTTTCTTACTTCTTTCTTTCCTCTTTCTTTCTTCTTTCTTTCTTCGTTCTTTCTTTCTTCTTTCTTGCTTTCTTCTTCCTTTATTCATTCTTTCTTACTTCTTTCTTACTACTTTCATTCTTCTTTCTTTCTTCATTCTTTCTTACATCTTTCTTCCTTCTTTCTTTCTTCTTTCTTTCTTTCTTCTTTCTTTCTAACATCTTTCTTTCTTCTTTCTTTCTTCTTTCTTCGTTCTTTCTTTCTTCTTTCTTCCTTTCTTCTTCCTTTCTACTTTCTTTCTTCTTTCTTTCTTCTTCCTTACTTCTTTCTTCTTTCTTTCCTCTTTCTTTCTTCTTTCTTTCTTTCTTCTTCCTTTCTTCTTCCTTTCTTCTTTCTTTCCTCTTTCTTTCTTCTTTCTTTCTTCTATCTTTCTTCTATCTTTCTCCTTTCTCTCTTCTTTCTTTCTTCTTTCTTTCTTTCTTCTTTCTTGCTGCTTTCTTCTTTCTTTCCTTCTTCTTTCTTGCTTCTTTCTTTCTTCTTTCTTCTTTCTTTCTTCTTTCTTTCTTCTTTCTTTCTTTTTTCTTCTATGTTTCTTTTCTCTTTATTTCTTCTTTCTTTCTTTCTTCATTCTTTCTTCCTTTCTTCTTTCTTTCTTTCTTTCTTCTTTCTTTCTT
This sequence comes from Columba livia, assembly GCF_036013475.1. NCBI lineage: Eukaryota > Metazoa > Chordata > Aves > Columbiformes > Columbidae > Columba > Columba livia. The sequence continues at coordinate 16,182 of NW_027043758.1, forward strand.
CTTTCTTTCGTCTTCATTTCTTCTTTCTTTCTTGTTTCTTTCTTATTTCTTTATTCTTCTTTCTTTCTTTCTTCTTTCTTAGTTTTTTCTTACTTCTTTCTTCCTTCTTTATTTCTTTCTTCCTTCTTTCTTCTTTCTTCTTTCTTTCTTTCTTACTTCTTTCTTTCCTCCTTCTTTCTTCTTTCTTTCTTCTTTCTTTCTTCGTTCTTTCTTCTTTCTTCCTTTCTTCTTCCTTTCTACTTCCTTTCTTCATTCTTTCTTACTTCTTTCTTACTACTTTCTTTCTTCTTCCTTTCTTCTTTCTTTCTTCTTCCTTTCTTCTTTCTTCTTTCTTTCCTCTTTCTTTCTTCTTTCGTTCTTCTTTCTTTCTTCTTTCTTTCTTCTTTCTTTCTTCTTTCCTTCTTTCTTTTTTCTTTCTTCTGTCTTTCTTCTTTCTTCTTTCTTTCTTCTTTCTTTCTTCTTTCGTTCTTCTTTCGTTCTTCTTTCTCCTTTATTTCTTCTTTCCTTCTTTCTTTTTTCTTTCTTCGTTCTTTCTTTCTTCTTTCTTCCTTTCTTCTTCCTTTCTACTTCCTTTCTTCTTTCTTTCTTACTTTTTTCTTACTACTTTCTTGCTACTTTCTTTCTTCTTTCTTTCCTCTTTCTTTCTTCTTCCTTTATTCCTTCTTTCTTCTTTCTTTCCTCTTTCTTTCTTCTTTCTTTCTACTATCTTTCTTCTATCTTTCTCCTTTCTCTCTTTATTCTTTCTTCTTTCTTTCTTTCTTCTTCCTTTCTTCTTTCTTCTTTCTTTCTTACTTCTTTCTTACTACTTTCTTGCTACTTTCTTTCTTCTTTCTTTCTTCTTTCTTTCTTCTTCCTTTCTTCTTTCCTCTTTCTTTCCTCTTACTTTCTTCCTCCTTTCTCCTTCCTTTCTTCTTTCTTTCCTCTTCCTTTCTTCTTCCTTTCTTCTTTCTTTCTTCTTTATTTCTTCTTTCTTTCTTCATTCTTTCTTCTTTCTTTCTTTCTTTCTTTCTTCATTCTTCCTTTCTTCTTTCTTTCTTATTTCTTTCTTCTCTCTTTCTTCTTTCTTTCTTCTTTCTTTCTTCTTTCTTTCTTCTTTCTTTCTTCTTTCTTTCTTCTTTCTTTCTTTCTTCTTTCTTTCTTCTTTCTTTCTTTCTTTCTTCTTTGTTTCTTTCCTCTTTCTTTCTTCTTTCTTTCTTCCTTCATTCTTCCTTTCTTCTTTCTTTCTTTCTTCTTTCTTTCTTTCTTTCTTCTTTGTTTCTTTCCTCTTTCTTCTTTCTTTCTTCATTCTTTCTTCTTTCTTTCTTCTTCCTTTCTTCTTTCTTTCCTCTTTCTTTATTCTTTCTTTCTACTATCTTTCTTCTATCTTTCTCCTTTCTCTCTTAATTCTTTCTTCTTTCTTTCTTCTTCCTTTCTTCTTTCTTCTTTCTTCTTTCTTTCTTACTTCTTTCTTACTACTTTCTTGCTACTATCTTTCTTCTTTCTTTCTTCTTTCTTTCTTCTTCCTTTCTTCTTTCTTCTTTCTTTCCTCTTACTTTCTTCTTCCTTTCTCCTTCCTTTCTTCTTTCTTTCCTCTTCCTTTCTTCTTCCTTTCTTCTTTCTTTCTTCTTTATTTCTTCTTTCTTTCTTCATTCTTTCTTCTTTCTTTCTTTCTTCTTTCTTTCTTCTTCCTTTCTTCTTTCTTTATTCTTCCTTTCTTCTTCCTTTCTTCTTTCTTTCTTCTTTCTTTCTTCTTTCTTTCTTCTTTCTTCTTTGTTTCTTTCCTCTTTCTTTCTTCTTTCTTTCTTTCTTTCTTCGTTCTTCCTTTCTTCTTTCTTTCTTCTTTCTTTCTTCTTTCTTTCTTCTTTCTTTCTTCTTTCTTTCTTCTTTCTTTCTTCTTTCTTTCTTTCTTCTTTCTTTCTTCTTTCTTTCTTTCTTTCTTCTTTGTTTCTTTCCTCTTTCTTTCTTTCTTTCTTTCTTCTTTCTTTCTTCTTTCTTTCTTCTTTCTTTCTTCATTCCTTCTTACATCATTCTTACTTCTTTCTTTCTTGATTCTTTCTTCTTTCTTTCCTCTTTCTTTCTTCTTTCTTTCTCCTTTCATTATTCTTCATTTCTTCTTCCTTACTTCTTACTTCTTTCTTTCTTACTTCTTTCATATTTCTTTCTTCTTTCTTCTTTCTTTGTTCTTTCTTTCTTCTTTCTTTCTTTCTTTCTTCTTTGTTTCTTTTCTCTTTATTTCTTCTTTCTTTCTTTCTTCATTCTTCCTTTCTTCTTTCTTTCTTTCTTTCTTTCTTCTTTCCTTCTTCTTTCTTTCTTCCCTCTCTTCTTTCTCTCTTCTTTCTTTCTTCTTTCTTTCTTCATTCTTACTTACATATTTCTTACTTCTTTCTTTCTTCTTTCTTTCTTTCTTCTTTCTTTCTAACATCTTTCTTTCTTCTTCCTTTCTTCTTCCTTTCTTCTTTCTTTCTTACTTCTTTCTTACTTCTATCTTACTTCTTTCTTTCTTCTTTCTCTCTTTCTTCTTTGTTTCTTCTTTCTTTCTTCTTTCTTCTTTCTTTCTTCTTCCTTTCTTCTTCCTTTCTTCTTTCTTTCTTCTTTCTTTTTTCTTCCTTTATTCTTCCATTCTTCTTTCTTCTTTCTTTCTTTCTTCTTTCTTTCTTCTTTCTTTCTTTCTTCTTTCTTTCCTCTTTCTTTCTTCTTTCTTTCATCTTTATTTCTTCTTTCCTTCTTTCTTTTTTCTTTCTACTATCTTTCTTCTTTCTCCTTTCTTTTTTCTTTCTTTCTTCTTTCTCTCTTCTTTCTCTCTTTCTTCTTTCTTTCTACTTTCTCTCTTCTTTCTTTCTTCTTTCTTTCTTCTTCCTTTCTTCTTTCTTTATTCTTCCTTTCTTCTTCCTTTCTTCTTTCTTTCTTCTTTCTCTCTTCTTTCTCTCATTCTTCTTTCTTTCTTCTTTCTCTCTTCTTTCTTTCTTCATTATTTCTTTCTTCTTTCTTTCTTCTGTATTTCTTTCTTTCTTCTTTGTTTCTTTCCTCTTTCTTTCTTCTTTCTTTCTTTCTTCATTCTTCCTTTCTTCTTTCTTTCTTTCTTCTTTATTTCTTTCTTTCTTCTTTCTTTCTTACTTCTTTCTTTCTTACTTCTTTCATATTTCTTTTTCTTTCTTCTTTCTTTTTTCTTTCTTTCTTCTTTATTTTTTCTTTCTTTCTTCTTTCTTTCTTCTTCCTTTCTTCTTTCGTTCTTTCTCCTTTCTTTCTTCTTTCTTTCTTCTTTCTTTCTTTGTTTCTTCTTTGTTTCATTCCTCTTTCTTTCTTCTTTCTTTATTCTTCTTTCTTTCTTACTTCTTTCTTATTTTTTCTTACTTCTTTCTTCCTTATTTATTTCTTTCTTCTTTCTTTCTTCTTTCTTTATTCTTTCTTAATTCATTCTTTCTTACTTGTTTCGTTCTTCTTTCTTCTTTCTTTCTTTCTTACTTCTTTCTTTCCTCTTTCTTTCTTCTTTCTTTCTTCGTTCTTTCTTTCTTCTTTCTTGCTTTCTTCTTCCTTTCTTCATTCTTTCTTACTTCTTTCTTACTACTTTCATTCTTCTTTCTTTCTTCATTCTTTCTTACATCTTTCTTCCTTCTTTCTTTCTTCTTTCTTTCTTTCTTCTTTCTTTCTAACATCTTTCTTTCTTCTTTCTTTCTTCTTTCTTCGTTCTTTCTTTCTTCTTTCTTCCTTTCTTCTTCCTTTCTACTTTCTTTCTTCTTTCTTTCTTCTTCCTTACTTCTTTCTTCTTTCTTTCCTCTTTCTTTCTTCTTTCTTTCTTTCTTCTTCCTTTCTTCTTCCTTTCTTCTTTCTTTCCTCTTTCTTTCTTCTTTCTTTCTTCTATCTTTCTTCTATCTTTCTCCTTTCTCTCTTCTTTCTTTCTTCTTTCTTTCTTTCTTCTTTCTTGCTGCTTTCTTCTTTCTTTCCTTCTTCTTTCTTGCTTCTTTCTTTCTTCTTTCTTCTTTCTTTCTTCTTTCTTTCTTCTTTCTTTCTTTTTTCTTCTATGTTTCTTTTCTCTTTATTTCTTCTTTCTTTCTTTCTTCATTCTTTCTTCCTTTCTTCTTTCTTTCTTTCTTTCTTCTTTCTTTCTTCTTTCTTTCGTCTTGATTTCTTCTTTCTTTCTTGTTTCTTTCTTATTTCTTTATTCTTCTTTCTTTCTTTCTTCTTTCTTAGTTTTTTCTTACTTCTTTCTTCCTTCTTTATTTCTTTCTTCCTTCTTTCTTCTTTCTTCTTTCTTTCTTTCTTACTTCTTTCTTTCCTCCTTCTTTCTTCTTTCTTTCTTCTTTCTTTCTTCGTTCTTTCTTCTTTCTTCCTTTCTTCTTCCTTTCTACTTCCTTTCTTCATTCTTTCTTACTTCTTTCTTACTACTTTCTTTCTTCTTCCTTTCTTCTTTCTTTCTTCTTCCTTTCTTCTTTCTTCTTTCTTTCCTCTTTCTTTCTTCTTTCGTTCTTCTTTCTTTCTTCTTTCTTTCTTCTTTCTTTCTTCTTTCCTTCTTTCTTTTTTCTTTCTTCTGTCTTTCTTCTTTCTTCTTTCTTTCTTCTTTCTTTCTTCTTTCGTTCTTCTTTCGTTCTTCTTTCTCCTTTATTTCTTCTTTCCTTCTTTCTTTTTTCTTTCTTCGTTCTTTCTTTCTTCTTTCTTCCTTTCTTCTTCCTTTCTACTTCCTTTCTTCTTTCTTTCTTACTTTTTTCTTACTACTTTCTTGCTACTTTCTTTCTTCTTTCTTTCCTCTTTCTTTCTTCTTCCTTTATTCCTTCTTTCTTCTTTCTTTCCTCTTTCTTTCTTCTTTCTTTCTACTATCTTTCTTCTATCTTTCTCCTTTCTCTCTTTATTCTTTCTTCTTTCTTTCTTTCTTCTTCCTTTCTTCTTTCTTCTTTCTTTCTTACTTCTTTCTTACTACTTTCTTGCTACTTTCTTTCTTCTTTCTTTCTTCTTTCTTTCTTCTTCCTTTCTTCTTTCCTCTTTCTTTCCTCTTACTTTCTTCCTCCTTTCTCCTTCCTTTCTTCTTTCTTTCCTCTTCCTTTCTTCTTCCTTTCTTCTTTCTTTCTTCTTTATTTCTTCTTTCTTTCTTCATTCTTTCTTCTTTCTTTCTTTCTTTCTTTCTTCATTCTTCCTTTCTTCTTTCTTTCTTATTTCTTTCTTCTCTCTTTCTTCTTTCTTTCTTCTTTCTTTCTTCTTTCTTTCTTCTTTCTTTCTTCTTTCTTTCTTCTTTCTTTCTTTCTTCTTTCTTTCTTCTTTCTTTCTTTCTTTCTTCTTTGTTTCTTTCCTCTTTCTTTCTTCTTTCTTTCTTCCTTCATTCTTCCTTTCTTCTTTCTTTCTTTCTTCTTTCTTTCTTTCTTTCTTCTTTGTTTCTTTCCTCTTTCTTCTTTCTTTCTTCATTCTTTCTTCTTTCTTTCTTCTTCCTTTCTTCTTTCTTTCCTCTTTCTTTATTCTTTCTTTCTACTATCTTTCTTCTATCTTTCTCCTTTCTCTCTTAATTCTTTCTTCTTTCTTTCTTCTTCCTTTCTTCTTTCTTCTTTCTTCTTTCTTTCTTACTTCTTTCTTACTACTTTCTTGCTACTATCTTTCTTCTTTCTTTCTTCTTTCTTTCTTCTTCCTTTCTTCTTTCTTCTTTCTTTCCTCTTACTTTCTTCTTCCTTTCTCCTTCCTTTCTTCTTTCTTTCCTCTTCCTTTCTTCTTCCTTTCTTCTTTCTTTCTTCTTTATTTCTTCTTTCTTTCTTCATTCTTTCTTCTTTCTTTCTTTCTTCTTTCTTTCTTCTTCCTTTCTTCTTTCTTTATTCTTCCTTTCTTCTTCCTTTCTTCTTTCTTTCTTCTTTCTTTCTTCTTTCTTTCTTCTTTCTTCTTTGTTTCTTTCCTCTTTCTTTCTTCTTTCTTTCTTTCTTTCTTCGTTCTTCCTTTCTTCTTTCTTTCTTCTTTCTTTCTTCTTTCTTTCTTCTTTCTTTCTTCTTTCTTTCTTCTTTCTTTCTTCTTTCTTTCTTTCTTCTTTCTTTCTTCTTTCTTTCTTTCTTTCTTCTTTGTTTCTTTCCTCTTTCTTTCTTTCTTTCTTTCTTCTTTCTTTCTTCTTTCTTTCTTCATTCCTTCTTACATCATTCTTACTTCTTTCTTTCTTGATTCTTTCTTCTTTCTTTCCTCTTTCTTTCTTCTTTCTTTCTCCTTTCATTATTCTTCATTTCTTCTTCCTTACTTCTTACTTCTTTCTTTCTTACTTCTTTCATATTTCTTTCTTCTTTCTTCTTTCTTTGTTCTTTCTTTCTTCTTTCTTTCTTTCTTTCTTCTTTGTTTCTTTTCTCTTTATTTCTTCTTTCTTTCTTTCTTCATTCTTCCTTTCTTCTTTCTTTCTTTCTTTCTTTCTTCTTTCCTTCTTCTTTCTTTCTTCCCTCTCTTCTTTCTCTCTTCTTTCTTTCTTCTTTCTTTCTTCATTCTTACTTACATATTTCTTACTTCTTTCTTTCTTCTTTCTTTCTTTCTTCTTTCTTTCTAACATCTTTCTTTCTTCTTCCTTTCTTCTTCCTTTCTTCTTTCTTTCTTACTTCTTTCTTACTTCTATCTTACTTCTTTCTTTCTTCTTTCTCTCTTTCTTCTTTGTTTCTTCTTTCTTTCTTCTTTCTTCTTTCTTTCTTCTTCCTTTCTTCTTCCTTTCTTCTTTCTTTCTTCTTTCTTTTTTCTTCCTTTATTCTTCCATTCTTCTTTCTTCTTTCTTTCTTTCTTCTTTCTTTCTTCTTTCTTTCTTTCTTCTTTCTTTCCTCTTTCTTTCTTCTTTCCTTCATCTTTATTTCTTCTTTCCTTCTTTCTTTTTTCTTTCTACTATCTTTCTTCTTTCTCCTTTCTTTTTTCTTTCTTTCTTCTTTCTCTCTTCTTTCTCTCTTTCTTCTTTCTTTCTACTCTCTCTCTTCTTTCTTTCTTCTTTCTTTCTTCTTCCTTTCTTCTTTCTTTATTCTTCCTTTCTTCTTCCTTTCTTCTTTCTTTCTTCTTTCTCTCTTCTTTCTCTCATTCTTCATTCTTTCTTCTTTCTCTCTTCTTTCTTTCTTCATTATTTCTTTCTTCTTTCTTTCTTCTGTATTTCTTTCTTTCTTCTTTGTTTCTTTCCTCTTTCTTTCTTCTTTCTTTCTTTCTTCATTCTTCCTTTCTTCTTTCTTTCTTTCTTCTTTATTTCTTTCTTTCTTCTTTCTTTCTTACTTCTTTCTTTCTTACTTCTTTCATATTTCTTTTTCTTTCTTCTTTCTTTTTTCTTTCTTTCTTCTTTATTTTTTCTTTCTTTCTTCTTTCTTTCTTCTTCCTTTCTTCTTTCGTTCTTTCTCCTTTCTTTCTTCTTTCTTTCTTCTTTCTTTCTTTGTTTCTTCTTTGTTTCATTCCTCTTTCTTTCTTCTTTCTTTATTCTTCTTTCTTTCTTACTTCTTTCTTATTTTTTCTTACTTCTTTCTTCCTTATTTATTTCTTTCTTCTTTCTTTCTTCTTTCTTTATTCTTTCTTAATTCATTCTTTCTTACTTGTTTCGTTCTTCTTTCTTCTTTCTTTCTTTCTTACTTCTTTCTTTCCTCTTTCTTTCTTCTTTCTTTCTTCGTTCTTTCTTTCTTCTTTCTTGCTTTCTTCTTCCTTTCTTCTTTCTTTCTTACTTCTTTCTTACTACTTTCATTCTTCTTTCTTTCTTCATTCTTTCTTACATCTTTCTTCCTTCTTTCTTTCTTCTTTCTTTCTTTCTTCTTTCTTTCTAACATCTTTCTTTCTTCTTTCTTTCTTCTTTCTTCGTTCTTTCTTTCTTCTTTCTTCCTTTCTTCTTCCTTTCTACTTTCTTTCTTCTTTCTTTCTTCTTCCTTACTTCTTTCTTCTTTCTTTCCTCTTTCTTTCTTCTTTCTTTCTTTCTTCTTCCTTTCTTCTTCCTTTCTTCTTTCTTTCCTCTTTCTTTCTTCTTTCTTTCTTCTATCTTTCTTCTATCTTTCTCCTTTCTCTCTTCTTTCTTTCTTCTTTCTTTCTTTCTTCTTTCTTGCTGCTTTCTTCTTTCTTTCCTTCTTCTTTCTTGCTTCTTTCTTTCTTCTTTCTTCTTTCTTTCTTCTTTCTTTCTTCTTTCTTTCTTTTTTCTTCTATGTTTCTTTTCTCTTTATTTCTTCTTTCTTTCTTTCTTCATTCTTTCTTCCTTTCTTCTTTCTTTCTTTCTTTCTTCTTTCTTTCTTCTTTCTTTCGTCTTGATTTCTTCTTTCTTTCTTGTTTCTTTCTTATTTCTTTATTCTTCTTTCTTTCTTTCTTCTTTCTTAGTTTTTTCTTACTTCTTTCTTCCTTCTTTATTTCTTTCTTCTTTCTTTCTTCTTTCTTCTTTCTTTCTTTCTTACTTCTTTCTTTCCTCCTTCTTTCTTCTTTCTTTCTTCTTTCTTTCTTCGTTCTTTCTTCTTTCTTCCTTTCTTCTTCCTTTCTACTTCCTTTCTTCATTCTTTCTTACTTCTTTCTTACTACTTTCTTTCTTCTTCCTTTCTTCTTTCTTTCTTCTTCCTTTCTTCTTTCTTCTTTCTTTCCTCTTTCTTTCTTCTTTCGTTCTTCTTTCTTTCTTCTTTCTTTCTTCTTTCTTTCTTCTTTCCTTCTTTCTTTTTTCTTTCTTCTGTCTTTCTTCTTTCTTCTTTCTTTCTTCTTTCTTTCTTCTTACTTTCTTCTCTCGTTCTTCTTTCGTTCTTCTTTCTCCTTTATTTCTTCTTTCCTTCTTTCTTTTTTCTTTCTTCGTTCTTTCTTTCTTCTTTCTTCCTTTCTTCTTCCTTTCTACTTCCTTTCTTCTTTCTTTCTTACTTCTTTCTTACTACTTTCTTGCTACTTTCTTTCTTCTTTCTTTCCTCTTTCTTTCTTCTTCCTTTATTCCTTCTTTCTTCTTTCTTTCCTCTTTCTTTCTTCTTTCTTTCTACTATCTTTCTTCTATCTTTCTCCTTTCTCTCTTAATTCTTTCTTCTTTCTTTCTTTCTTCTTCCTTTCTTCTTTCTTCTTTCTTTCTTACTTCTTTCTTACTACTTTCTTGCTACTTTCTTTCTTCTTTCTTTCTTCTTTCTTTCTTCTTCCTTTCTTCTTTCCTCTTTCTTTCCTCTTACTTTCTTCCTCCTTTCTCCTTCCTTTCTTCTTTCTTTCCTCTTCCTTTCTTCTTCCTTTCTTCTTTCTTTCTTCTTTATTTCTTCTTTCTTTCTTCATTCTTTCTTCTTTCTTTCTTTCTTTCTTTCTTCATTCTTCCTTTCTTCTTTCTTTCTTATTTCTTTCTTCTCTCTTTCTTCTTTCTTTCTTCTTTCTTTCTTCTTTCTTTCTTCTTTCTTTCTTCTTTCTTTCTTCTTTCTTTCTTTCTTCTTTCTTTCTTCTTTCTTTCTTTCTTTCTTCTTTGTTTCTTTCCTCTTTCTTTCTTCTTTCTTTCTTCCTTCATTCTTCCTTTCTTCTTTCTTTCTTTCTTCTTTCTTTCTTTCTTTCTTCTTTGTTTCTTTCCTCTTTCTTCTTTCTTTCTTCATTCTTTCTTCTTTCTTTCTTCTTCCTTTCTTCTTTCTTTCCTCTTTCTTTATTCTTTCTTTCTACTATCTTTCTTCTATCTTTCTCCTTTCTCTCTTAATTCTTTCTTCTTTCTTTCTTTCTTCTTCCTTTCTTCTTTCTTCTTTCTTCTTTCTTTCTTACTTCTTTCTTACTACTTTCTTGCTACTATCTTTCTTCTTTCTTTCTTCTTTCTTTCTTCTTCCTTTCTTCTTTCTTCTTTCTTTCCTCTTACTTTCTTCTTCCTTTCTCCTTCCTTTCTTCTTTCTTTCCTCTTCCTTTCTTCTTCCTTTCTTCTTTCTTTCTTCTTTATTTCTTCTTTCTTTCTTCATTCTTTCTTCTTTCTTTCTTTCTTCTTTCTTTCTTCTTCCTTTCTTCTTTCTTTATTCTTCCTTTCTTCTTCCTTTCTTCTTTCTTTCTTCTTTCTTTCTTCTTTCTTTCTTCTTTCTTCTTTGTTTCTTTCCTCTTTCTTTCTTCTTTCTTTCTTTCTTTCTTCGTTCTTCCTTTCTTCTTTCTTCTTTCTTTCTTCTTTCTTTCTTCTTTCTTTCTTCTTTCTTTCTTCTTTCTTTCTTCTTTCTTTCTTTCTTCTTTCTTTCTTCTTTCTTTCTTTCTTTCTTCTTTGTTTCTTTCCTCTTTGTTTCTTCTTTCTTTCTTTCTTCATTCTTCCTTTCTTCTTTCTTTCTTTCTTTCTTCTTTGTTTCTTTCCTCTTTCTTTCTTTCTCTCTTTCTTCTTTCTTTCTTCTTTTTTTCTTCTTTCTTTCTTCATTCCTTCTTACATCATTCTTACTTCTTTCTTTCTTGATTCTTTCTTCTTTCTTTCCTCTTTCTTTCTTCTTTCTTTCTCCTTTCATTATTCTTCATTTCTTCTTCCTTACTTCTTACTTCTTTCTTTCTTACTTCTTTCATATTTCTTTCTTCTTTCTTCTTTCTTTGTTCTTTCTTTCTTCTTTCTTTCTTTCTTTCTTCTTTGTTTCTTTTCTCTTTATTTCTTCTTTCTTTCTTTCTTCATTCTTCCTTTCTTCTTTCTTTCTTTCTTTCTTTCTTCTTTCCTTCTTCTTTCTTTCTTCCCTCTCTTCTTTCTCTCTTCTTTCTTTCTTCTTTCTTTCTTCATTCTTACTTACATATTTCTTACTTCTTTCTTTCTTCTTTCTTTCTTTCTTCTTTCTTTCTAACATCTTTCTTTCTTCTTCCTTTCTTCTTCCTTTCTTCTTTCTTTCTTACTTCTTTCTTACTTCTATCTTACTTCTTTCTTTCTTCTTTCTCTCTTTCTTCTTTGTTTCTTCTTTCTTTCTTCTTTCTTCTTTCTTTCTTCTTCCTTTCTTCTTCCTTTCTTCTTTTTTTCTTCTTTCTTTTTTCTTCCTTTATTCTTCCATTCTTCTTTCTTCTTTCTTTCTTTCTTCTTTCTTTCTTCTTTCTTTCTTTCTTCTTTCTTTCCTCTTTCTTTCTTCTTCCTTTCATCTTTATTTCTTCTTTCCTTCTCTCTTTTTTCTTTCTACTATCTTTCTTCTTTCTCCTTTCTTTTTTCTTTCTTTCTTCTTTCTCTCTTCTTTCTCTCTTTCTTCTTTCTTTCTACTTTCTCTCTTCTTTCTTTCTTCTTTCTTTCTTCTTCCTTTCTTCTTTCTTTATTCTTCCTTTCTTCTTCCTTTCTTCTTTCTTTCTTCTTTCTCTCTTCTTTCTCTCATTCTTCTTTCTTTCTTCTTTCTCTCTTCTTTCTTTCTTCATTATTTCTTTCTTCTTTCTTTCTTCTGTATTTCTTTCTTTCTTCTTTGTTTCTTTCCTCTTTCTTTCTTCTTTCTTTCTTTCTTCATTCTTCCTTTCTTCTTTCTTTCTTTCTTCTTTATTTCTTTCTTTCTTCTTTCTTTCTTACTTCTTTCTTTCTTACTTCTTTCATATTTCTTTTTCTTTCTTCTTTCTTTTTTCTTTCTTTCTTCTTTATTTTTTCTTTCTTTCTTCTTTCTTTCTTCTTCCTTTCTTCTTTCGTTCTTTCTCCTTTCTTTCTTCTTTCTTTCTTCTTTCTTTCTTTGTTTCTTCTTTGTTTCATTCCTCTTTCTTTCTTCTTTCTTTATTCTTCTTTCTTTCTTACTTCTTTCTTATTTTTTCTTACTTCTTTCTTCCTTATTTATTTCTTTCTTCTTTCTTTCTTCTTTCTTTATTCTTTCTTAATTCATTCTTTCTTACTTGTTTCGTTCTTCTTTCTTCTTTCTTTCTTTCTTACTTCTTTCTTTCCTCTTTCTTTCTTCTTTCTTTCTTCGTTCTTTCTTTCTTCTTTCTTGCTTTCTTCTTCCTTTCTTCATTCTTTCTTACTTCTTTCTTACTACTTTCATTCTTCTTTCTTTCTTCATTCTTTCTTACATCTTTCTTCCTTCTTTCTTTCTTCTTTCTTTCTTTCTTCTTTCTTTCTAACATCTTTCTTTCTTCTTTCTTTCTTCTTTCTTCGTTCTTTCTTTCTTCTTTCTTCCTTTCTACTTCCTTTCTACTTTCTTTCTTTTTTCTTTCTTCTTCCTTACTTCTTTCTTCTTTCTTTCCTCTTTCTTTCTTCTTTCTTTCTTTCTTCTTCCTTTCTTCTTCCTTTCTTCTTTCTTTCCTCTTTCTTTCTTCTTTCTTTCTTCTATCTTTCTTCTATCTTTCTCCTTTCTCTCTTCTTTCTTTCTTCTTTCTTTCTTTCTTCTTTCTTGCTGCTTTCTTCTTTCTTTCCTTCTTCTTTCTTGCTTCTTTCTTTCTTCTTTCTTCTTTCTTTCTTCTTTCTTTCTTCTTTCTTTCTTTTTTCTTCTATGTTTCTTTTCTCTTTATTTCTTCTTTCTTTCTTTCTTCATTCTTTCTTCCTTTCTTCTTTCTTTCTTTCTTTCTTCTTTCTTTCTTCTTTCTTTCGTCTTGATTTCTTCTTTCTTTCTTGTTTCTTTCTTATTTCTTTATTCTTCTTTCTTTCTTTCTTCTTTCTTAGTTTTTTCTTACTTCTTTCTTCCTTCTTTATTTCTTTCTTCCTTCTTTCTTCTTTCTTCTTTCTTTCTTTCTTACTTCTTTCTTTCCTCCTTCTTTCTTCTTTCTTTCTTCTTTCTTTCTTCGTTCTTTCTTCTTTCTTCCTTTCTTCTTCCTTTCTACTTCCTTTCTTCATTCTTTCTTACTTCTTTCTTACTACTTTCTTTCTTCTTCCTTTCTTCTTTCTTTCTTCTTCCTTTCTTCTTTCTTCTTTCTTTCCTCTTTCTTTCTTCTTTCGTTCTTCTTTCTTTCTTCTTTCTTTCTTCTTTCTTTCTTCTTTCCTTCTTTCTTTTTTCTTTCTTCTGTCTTTCTTCTTTCTTCTTTCTTTCTTCTTTCTTTCTTCTTTCGTTCTTCTTTCGTTCTTCTTTCTCCTTTATTTCTTCTTTCCTTCTTTCTTTTTTCTTTCTTCGTTCTTTCTTTCTTCTTTCTTCCTTTCTTCTTCCTTTCTACTTCCTTTCTTCTTTCTTTCTTACTTTTTTCTTACTACTTTCTTGCTACTTTCTTTCTTCTTTCTTTCTTCTTTCTTTCTTCTTCCTTTATTCTTTCTTTCTTCTTTCTTTCCTCTTTCTTTCTTCTTTCTTTCTACTATCTTTCTTCTATCTTTCTCCTTTCTCTCTTTATTCTTTCTTCTTTCTTTCTTTCTTCTTCCTTTCTTCTTTCTTCTTTCTTTCTTACTTCTTTCTTACTACTTTCTTGCTACTTTCTTTCTTCTTTCTTTCTTCTTTCTTTCTTCTTCCTTTCTTCTTTCCTCTTTCTTTCCTCTTACTTTCTTCCTCCTTTCTCCTTCCTTTCTTCTTTCTTTCCTCTTCCTTTCTTCTTCCTTTCTTCTTTCTTTCTTCTTTATTTCTTCTTTCTTTCTTCATTCTTTCTTCTTTCTTTCTTTCTTTCTTTCTTCATTCTTCCTTTCTTCTTTCTTTCTTATTTCTTTCTTCTCTCTTTCTTCTTTCTTTCTTCTTTCTTTCTTCTTTCTTTCTTCTTTCTTTCTTCTTTCTTTCTTCTTTCTTACTTTCTTCTTTCTTTCTTCTTTTTTTCTTTCTTTCTTCTTTGTTTCTTTCCTCTTTCTTTCTTCTTTCTTTCTTCCTTCATTCTTCCTTTCTTCTTTCTTTCTTTCTTCTTTCTTTCTTTCTTTCTTCTTTGTTTCTTTCCTCTTTCTTCTTTCTTTCTTCATTCTTTCTTCTTTCTTTCTTCTTCCTTTCTTCTTTCTTTCCTCTTTCTTTATTCTTTCTTTCTACTATCTTTCTTCTATCTTTCTCCTTTCTCTCTTAATTCTTTCTTCTTTCTTTCTTTCTTCTTCCTTTCTTCTTTCTTCTTTCTTCTTTCTTTCTTACTTCTTTCTTACTACTTTCTTGCTACTATCTTTCTTCTTTCTTTCTTCTTTCTTTCTTTTTCCTTTCTTCTTTCTTCTTTCTTTCCTCTTACTTTCTTCTTCCTTTCTCCTTCCTTTCTTCTTTCTTTCCTCTTCCTTTCTTCTTCCTTTCTTCTTTCTTTCTTCTTTATTTCTTCTTTCTTTCTTCATTCTTTCTTCTTTCTTTCTTTCTTCTTTCTTTCTTCTTCCTTTCTTCTTTCTTTATTCTTCCTTTCTTCTTCCTTTCTTCTTTCTTTCTTCTTTCTTTCTTCTTTCTTTCTTCTTTCTTCTTTGTTTCTTTCCTCTTTCTTTCTTCTTTCTTTCTTTCTTTCTTCGTTCTTCCTTTCTTCTTTCTTTCTTCTTTCTTTCTTCTTTCTTTCTTCTTTCTTTCTTCTTTCTTTCTTCTTTCTTTCTTCTTTCTTTCTTTCTTCTTTCTTTCTTCTTTCTTTCTTTCTTTCTTCTTTTTTTCTTTCCTCTTTGTTTCTTCTTTCTTTCTTTCTTCATTCTTCCTTTCTTCTTTCTTTCTTTCTTTCTTCTTTGTTTCTTTCCTCTTTCTTTCTTTCTTTCTTTCTTTCTTCTTTCTTTCTTCTTTCTTTCTTCTTTCTTTCTTCATTCCTTCTTACATCATTCTTACTTCTTTCTTTCTTGATTCTTTCTTCTTTCTTTCCTCTTTCTTTCTTCTTTCTTTCTCCTTTCATTATTCTTCATTTCTTCTTCCTTACTTCTTACTTCTTTCTTTCTTACTTCTTTCATATTTCTTTCTTCTTTCTTCTTTCTTTGTTCTTTCTTTCTTCTTTCTTTCTTTCTTTCTTCTTTGTTTCTTTTCTCTTTATTTCTTCTTTCTTTCTTTCTTCATTCTTCCTTTCTTCTTTCTTTCTTTCTTTCTTTCTTCTTTCCTTCTTCTTTCTTTCTTCCCTCTCTTCTTTCTCTCTTCTTTCTTTCTTCTTTCTTTCTTCATTCTTACTTACATATTTCTTACTTCTTTCTTTCTTCTTTCTTTCTTTCTTCTTTCTTTCTAACATCTTTCTTTCTTCTTCCTTTCTTCTTCCTTTCTTCTTTCTTTCTTACTTCTTTCTTACTTCTATCTTACTTCTTTCTTTCTTCTTTCTCTCTTTCTTCTTTGTTTCTTCTTTCTTTCTTCTTTCTTCTTTCTTTCTTCTTCCTTTCTTCTTCCTTTCTTCTTTCTTTCTTCTTTCTTTTTTCTTCCTTTATTCTTCCATTCTTCTTTCTTCTTTCTTTCTTTCTTCTTTCTTTCTTCTTTCTTTCTTTCTTCTTTCTTTCCTCTTTCTTTCTTCTTTCTTTCATCTTTATTTCTTCTTTCCTTCTTTCTTTTTTCTTTCTACTATCTTTCTTCTTTCTCCTTTCTTTTTTCTTTCTTTCTTCTTTCTCTCTTCTTTCTCTCTTTCTTCTTTCTTTCTACTTTCTCTCTTCTTTCTTTCCTCTTTCTTTCTTCTTCCTTTCTTCTTTCTTTATTCTTCCTTTCTTCTTCCTTTCTTCTTTCTTTCTTCTTTCTCTCTTCTTTCTCTCATTCTTCTTTCTTTCTTCTTTCTCTCTTCTTTCTTTCTTCATTATTTCTTTCTTCTTTCTTTCTTCTTTATTTCTTTCTTTCTTCTTTGTTTCTTTCCTCTTTCTTTCTTCTTTCTTTCTTTCTTCATTCTTCCTTTCTTCTTTCTTTCTTTCTTCTTTATTTCTTTCTTTCTTCTTTCTTTCTTACTTCTTTCTTTCTTACTTCTTTCATATTTCTTTTTCTTTCTTCTTTCTTTTTTCTTTCTTTCTTCTTTATTTTTTCTTTCTTTCTTCTTTCTTTCTTCTTCCTTTCTTCTTTCGTTCTTTCTCCTTTCTTTCTTCTTTCTTTCTTCTTTCTTTCTTTGTTTCTTCTTTGTTTCATTCCTCTTTCTTTCTTCTTTCTTTATTCTTCTTTCTTTCTTACTTCTTTCTTATTTTTTCTTACTTCTTTCTTCCTTATTTATTTCTTTCTTCTTTCTTTCTTCTTTCTTTATTCTTTCTTAATTCATTCTTTCTTACTTGTTTCGTTCTTCTTTCTTCTTTCTTTCTTTCTTACTTCTTTCTTTCCTCTTTCTTTCTTCTTTCTTTCTTCGTTCTTTCTTTCTTCTTTCTTGCTTTCTTCTTCCTTTCTTCATTCTTTCTTACTTCTTTCTTACTACTTTCATTCTTCTTTCTTTCTTCATTCTTTCTTACATCTTTCTTCCTTCTTTCTTTCTTCTTTCTTTCTTTCTTCTTTCTTTCTAACATCTTTCTTTCTTCTTTCTTTCTTCTTTCTTCGTTCTTTCTTTCTTCTTTCTTCCTTTCTTCTTCCTTTCTACTTTCTTTCTTCTTTCTTTCTTCTTCCTTACTTCTTTCTTCTTTCTTTCCTCTTTCTTTCTTCTTTCTTTCTTTCTTCTTCCTTTCTTCTTCCTTTCTTCTTTCTTTCCTCTTTCTTTCTTCTTTCTTTCTTCTATCTTTCTTCTATCTTTCTCCTTTCTCTCTTCTTTCTTTCTTCTTTCTTTCTTTCTTCTTTCTTGCTGCTTTCTTCTTTCTTTCCTTCTTCTTTCTTGCTTCTTTCTTTCTTCTTTCTTCTTTCTTTCTTCTTTCTTTCTTCTTTCTTTCTTTTTTCTTCTATGTTTCTTTTCTCTTTATTTCTTCTTTCTTTCTTTCTTCATTCTTTCTTCCTTTCTTCTTTCTTTCTTTCTTTCTTCTTTCTTTCTTCTTTCTTTCGTCTTGATTTCTTCTTTCTTTCTTGTTTCTTTCTTATTTCTTTATTCTTCTTTCTTTCTTTCTTCTTTCTTAGTTTTTTCTTACTTCTTTCTTCCTTCTTTATTTCTTTCTTCTTTCTTTCTTTCTTTCTTCTTCCTTTCTTCTTTCTTCTTTCTTTCCTCTTTCTTTCTTCTTTCGTTCTTCTTTCTTTCTTCTTTCTTTCTTCTTTCTTTCTTCTTTCCTTCTTTCTTTTTTCTTTCTTCTGTCTTTCTTCTTTCTTCTTTCTTTCTTCTTTCTTTCTTCTTTCTTTCTTCTTTCGTTCTTCTTTCGTTCTTCTTTCTCCTTTATTTCTTCTTTCCTTCTTTCTTTTTTCTTTCTTCTATCTTTCTTTCTTCTTTCTTTCTTTCTTCTTTCTTTCTTCTTTCTTTTTTCTTTCTTTCTTTTTCTTTCTTTCTTCTTTCTTTCTTCTTTCTTTCTCCTTTCTCTCTTCTTTCTTTCTTCTTTCTTTCTTTCTTCTTTCTTTCTTTCTTCTTTCTTTCGTTCTTCTTTCTTTCTTCTTATTTCTTCTTTCTTTCTTCATTCTTTCTTCTTTCTTTCTTCTTTCTTTCTTTCTTCTTTCTTTCTTTCTTCTTTCTTTCTTCTTTCTTTATTCTTCCTTTCTTCTTCCTTTATTCTTCCTTTCTTCTTTCTTTCTTCTTTCTTTCTTCTTTCTTTCTTCTTTCTTTATTCTTTATTTCTTCTTTCTTTATTCTTCATTTCTTCTTTCTTTATTCTTCATTTCTTCTTCCTTTCTTCTTTATTTCTTCTTTCTTCTATCTTTCTCCTTTCTTTCTTCTTTCTTCTTTCTTTCCTCTTTCTTTTTTCTCTCTTTCTTTCTTCTTTCTTTCTTACTTCTGTCTTTCTTACTTCTTTCATATTTCTTTCTTCTTTCTTCTTTCTTTCTCCTTTCTTTCTTCTTTATTTCTTCTTTCTTTCTTATTTCTTTCTTCTTTCTTTATTACTTCTTTCTTCTTTCTTTCTTTCTTCTTTCTTTCTAACATCTTTCTTCTTTCTTTCTTCTCTCTTTCTTCTTTCTTTCTTCGTTCTTTCTTCCGTTCTTCTTCCTTTCTTCTTCCTTTCTTCTTTCTTTCTTCTTTCTTTCTTACTTCTGTCTTTCTTACTTCTTTCATATTTCTTTCTTCTTTCTTCTTTCTTTCTCCTTTCTTTCTTCTTTATTTCTTCTTTCTTTCTTCTTTATTTCTTCTTTCTTTCTTCATTCTTTCTTCTTTCTTTCTTTCTTCTTTCTTTCTGCTTTCTTTCTTCTTTCTTTCTTTCTTCTTTCTTTCTTCTTCCTTTCTTCTTTCTTTCTTCTTTCTTTCTTCTTTCTTTCTTCTTTCTCTCTTTCTTCTTTCTTTATTCTTCCTTTCTTCTTCCTTTCTTCTTCCTTTCTTCTTTCTTCTTTGTTTCTTTCCTCTTTATTTCTTCTTTCTTTCTTTCTTCATTCTTTCTTACTTCTTTCTTTCTTTCTTCTTTCTTTCTAACATCTTTCTTTCTTCTTTCTTTCTTCTCTCTTTCTTCTTTCTTTCTTCGTTCTTTGTTTCTTCTTTCTTCCTTTCTTCTTCCTTTCTTCTTCCTTTCTTCTTTCTTTCTTAATTCTTTCTTACTTCTTTCTTTCTTCTTTTTTCTTCTTTCTTCTTTCTTTCTTCTTTCTTTCTTATTACATTCTTCTTTTTTCTTCTTCTTTCTTTCTTCTTTTTTTCTTCTTTCTTCTTTCTTTCTCCTTTCTTTCTTCTTTCTTTCTTCTTTCTTTCTTTCTTCTTTCTTTCTTTCTTTTTTTCTTCTTTGTTTCATTCTTCTTTCTTTCTTTCTTTCTTCTTTCCATCTTTCTTCTTTCATTCTTCTTTCTTTCTTCTTTCTTCTTTGTTTCTTCATTCTTCATTACTTCTTTCTTTCTTCTTTCTTTCTTCTTTCTTTCTTCGTTCTTTATTTCTTCTTTCTTCCTTTCTTCTTCCTTTCTTCTTCCTTTCTTCTTTCCTTCTTACTTCTTTCTTACTTCTTTCTTACCTCTTTCTTACTTCTTTCTTACTTCTTTCTTTCTTCTTTTTTCTTCTTTCTTCTTCCTTTCTTCTTTCTTTCTTCTTTCTTCCTTCTTTTTTTCTTCTTTCTTTTTCTTTCTCTTTTCTTTCTTCTTTCTTTCTTCTTTCTTTCTTTCTTGCTTCTTTCTTTCTTTCTCTTCTTTGTTTCTTTCTTCTTTCTTTCTTTCTTCTTTATTCTTTATTTCTTCTTTCTTTATTCATTCTTTCTTTCTTTCTTTCTTCTTTCTTTCTTACTTCTTTCTTTCTTTATTCTTTCGTTCTCTTCCTTTCTTTCTTATTTCTTTCTTCTTTCTTTCTTTCATCTTTCTTTCTTTCTTCTTTCTTTCTTCTTTCTTTCTTCTTTCTTTCTTCTTCCTTTCTTGTTTCTTTCTTCTTTCTTTGTTCTTCTTTCTTTCTTACTTCTTTCTTACTTTTTTCTTACTTCTTTCTTCCTTCTTTAATTCTTTCTTCTGTTTTTCTTCTTTCGTTCTTCTTTCTTTAATCTTTCTTTCTTCATTCTTTCTTGCTTCTTTCTTACTTCTTTCTTTCTTTCTTCTTTCTTTCTTTCTTCTTTCTTTCTTCTTTCCTTCTTTCTTTTTTCTTTATTCTTTCTTTCTTCTTTCTTCTTTCTTTCTTCTTCCTTTCTTCTTTCCTTATTCTTCCTTTCTTCTTCCTTTCTTCTTCCTTTCTTCTTTCTTTCTTCTTTCTTTCTTCTTTCTTTCTTCTTTCTTTCTTCTTTCCTTCTTTCTTTTTTCTTTATTCTTTCTTTCTTCTTTCTTCTTCCTTTCTTCTTTCTTTATTCTTCCTTTCTTCTTCCTTTCTTCTTTCTTTCTTCTTTCTCTCTTCTTTCTCTCTTTCTTCTTTCTTTCTTCTTTCTCTCTTCTTTCTTTCTTCATTATTTCTTTCTTCTTTCTTTCTTCTTTATTTCTTTCTTTCTTCTTTGTTTCTTTCCTCTTTCTTTCTTCTTTCTTTCTTTCTTCATTCTTCCTTTCTTCTTTCTTTCTTTCTTCTTTATTTCTTTCTTTCTTCTTTCTTTCTTACTTCTTTCTTTCTTACTTCTTTCATATTTCTTTTTCTTTCTTCTTTCTTTTTTCTTTCTTTCTTCTTTATTTTTTCTTTCTTTCTTCTTTCTTTCTTCTTTCTTTCTTCTTTCGTTCTTTCTCCTTTCTTTCTTCTTTCTTTCTTCTTTCTTTCTTTGTTTCTTCTTTGTTTCATTCCTCTTTCTTTCTTCTTTCTTTATTCTTCTTTCTTTCTTACTTCTTTCTTATTTTTTCTTACTTCTTTCTTCCTTATTTATTTCTTTCTTCTTTCTTTCTTCTTTCTTTCTTCTTTCTTAATTCATTCTTTCTTACTTCTTTCTTACTACTTTCATTCTTCTTTCTTTCTTCATTCTTTCTTACATCTTTCTTACATCTTTCTTTCTTCTTTCTTTCTTTCTTCTTTCTTTCTAACATCTTTCTTTCTTCTTTCTTTCTTCTTTCTTCGTTCTTTCTTTCTTCTTTCTTCCTTTCTTCTTCCTTTCTACTTTCTTTCTTCTTTCTTTCTTCTTCCTTACTTCTTTCTTCTTTCTTTCCTCTTTCTTTCTTCTTTCTTTCTTTCTTCTTCCTTTCTTCTTCCTTTCTTCTTTCTTTCCTCTTTCTTTCTTCTTTCTTTCATCTTTCTTCTATCTTTCTCCTTTCTCTCTTCTTTCTTTCTTCTTTCTTTCTTTCTTCTTTCTTGCTGCTTTCTTCTTTCTTTCCTTCTTCTTTCTTGCTTATTTCTTTCTTCTTTCTTCTTTCTTTCTTCTTTCTTTCTTCTTTCTTTCTTTTTTCTTCTATGTTTCTTTTCTCTTTATTTCTTCTTTCTTTCTTTCTTCATTCTTTCTTCCTTTCTTCTTTCTTTCTTTCTTTCTTCTTTCTTTCTTCTTTCTTTCGTCTTGATTTCTTCTTTCTTTCTTGTTTCTTTCTTATTTCTTTATTCTTCTTTCTTTCTTTCTTCTTTCTTAGTTTTTTCTTACTTCTTTCTTCCTTCTTTATTTCTTTCTTCTTTCTTTCTTCTTTCTTCTTTCTTTCTTTCTTACTTCTTTCTTTACTCCTTCTTTCTTCTTTCTTTCTTCTTTCTTTCTTCGTTCTTTCTTCTTTCTTCCTTTCTTCTTCCTTTCTACTTCCTTTCTTCATTCTTTCTTACTTCTTTCTTACTACTTTCTTTCTTCTTCCTTTCTTCTTTCTTTCTTCTTCCTTTCTTCTTTCTTCTTTCTTTCCTCTTTCTTTCTTCTTTCGTTCTTCTTTCTTTCTTCTTTCTTTCTTCTTTCTTTCTTCTTTCCTTCTTTCTTTTTTCTTTCTTCTGTCTTTCTTCTTTCTTCTTTCTTTCTTCTTTCTTTCTTCTTTCTTTCTTCTTTCGTTCTTCTTTCTCCTTTATTTCTTCTTTCCTTCTTTCTTTTTTCTTTCTTCTATCTTTCTTTCTTATTTCTTTCTTTCTTCTTTCTTTCTTCTTTCTTTTTTCTTTCTTTCTTTTTCTTTCTTTCTTCTTTCTTTCTTCCTTCTTTCTCCTTTCTCTCTTCTTTCTTTCTTCTTTCTTTCTTCTTTCTTTCTTTCTTCTTTCTTTCGTTCTTCTTTCTTTCTTCTTTATTTCTTCTTTCTTTCTTCATTCTTTCTTCTTTCTTTCTTCTTTCTTTCTTTCTTCTTTCTTTCTTCTTTCTTTCTTCTTTCTTTCTTCTTTCTTTATTCTTCCTTTCTTCTTCCTTTCTTCTTTCTTTCTTCTTTCTTTCTTCTTTCTTTCTTCTTTCTTTATTCTTTATTTCTTCTTTCTTTATTCTTCATTTCTTCTTTCTTTATTCTTCATTTCTTCTTCCTTTCTTCTTTATTTCTTCTTTCTTCTATCTTTCTCCTTTCTTTCTTCTTTCTTCTTTCTTTCCTCTTTCTTTTTTCTCTCTTTCTTTCTTCTTTCTTTCTTACTTCTGTCTTTCTTACTTCTTTCATATTTCTTTCTTCTTTCTTCTTTCTTTCTCCTTTCTTTCTTCTTTATTTCTTCTTTCTTTCTTCTTTCTTTCTTCTTTCTTTCTTACTTCTTTCTTCTTTCTTTCTTTCTTCTTTCTTTCTAACATCTTTCTTTCTTCTTTCTTTCTTCTCTCTTTCTTCTTTCTTTCTTCGTTCTTTCTTCCGTTCTTCTTCCTTTCTTCTTCCTTTCTTCTTTCTTTCTTCTTTCTTTCTTACTTCTGTCTTTCTTACTTCTTTCATATTTCTTTCTTCTTTCTTCTTTCTTTCTCCTTTCTTTCTTCTTTATTTCTTCTTTCTTTCTTCTTTATTTCTTCTTTCTTTCTTCATTCTTTCTTCTTTCTTTCTTTCTTCTTTCTTTCTTCTTTCTTTCTTCTTTCTTTCTTCTTTCTCTCTTTCTTCTTTCTTTATTCTTCCTTTCTTCTTCCTTCTTCTTCCTTTCTTCTTTCTTCTTTGTTTCTTTCCTCTTTCTTTCTTCTTTCTTTCTTTCTTCATTCTTTCTTACTTCTTTCTTTCTTTCTTCTTTCTTTCTAACATCTTTCTTTCTTCTTTCTTTCTTCTCTCTTTCTTCTTTCTTTCTTCGTTCTTTGTTTCTTCTTTCTTCCTTTCTTCTTCCTTTCTTCTTCCTTTCTTCTTTCTTTCTTAATTCTTTCTTACTTCTTTCTTTCTTCTTTTTTCTTCTTTCTTCTTTCTTTCTTCTTTCTTTCTTATTACATTCTTCTTTCTTTCTTCTTCTTTCTTTCTTCTTTTTTTCTTCTTTCTTCTTTCTTTCTCCTTTCTTTCTTCTTTCTTTCTTCTTTCTTTCTTTCTTCTTTCTTTCTTTCTTTTTTTCTTCTTTGTTTCTTTCTTCTTTCTTTCTTTCTTTCTTCTTTCCATCTTCTTCTTTCATTCTTCTTTCTTTCTTCTTTCTTCTTGTTTCTTCATTCTTCATTACTTCTTTCTTTCTTCTTTCTTTCTTCTTTCTTTCTTCGTTCTTCTTTCTTCTTTCTTCCTTTCTTCTTCCTTTCTTCTTCCTTTCTTCTTTCCTTCTTACTTCTTTCTTACTTCTTTCTTACCTCTTTCTTACTTCTTTCTTACTTCTTTCTTTCTTATTTTTTCTTCTTTCTTCTTCCTTTCTTCTTTCTTTCTTCTTTCTTCCTTCTTTTTTCTTCTTTCTTTTTCTTTCTCTTTCTTTCTTCTTTCTTTCTTTCTTCTTTCTTTCTTCTTTCTTTCTTTCTTGCTTCTTTCTTTCTTTCTTGTCTTTCTTTCTTCTTTATTCTTATTTCTTCTTTCTTTATTCATTCTTTCTTTCTTTCTTTCTTCTTTCTTTCTTACTTCTTTCTTTCTTTATTCTTTCGTTCTCTTCCTTTCTTTCTTATTTCTTTCTTCTTTCTTTCTTTCATCTTTCTTTCTTTCTTCTTTCTTTCTTCTTTCTTTCTTCTTTCCTTCTTCTTCCTTTCTTGTTTCTTTCTTCTTTCTTTGTTCTTCTTTCTTTCTTACTTCTTTCTTACTTTTTTCTTACTTCTTTCTTCCTTCTTTAATTCTTTCTTCTGTTTTTCTTCTTTCGTTCTTCTTTCTTTAATCTTTCTTTCTTCATTCTTTCTTGCTTCTTTCTTACTTCTTTCTTTCTTTCTTCTTTCTTTCTTTCTTCCTTTTTTCTTCTTTCCTTCTTTCTTTTTTCTTTATTCTCTCTTCTTCTTTCTTCTTTCTTTCTTCTTCTTTCTTCTTTCCTTATTCTTCCTTTCTTCTTCCTTTCTTCTTCCTTTCTTCTTTCTTTCTTCTTTCTTTCTTCTTTCTTTCTTCTTTCTTCTCTTCTTCTTTCTTCTTTCTCTCTTCTTTCTTTCTTCATTCTTCTTCTCTTTCTTTCTTCTTCTTTCTTTCTTCTTTCTTTCTTCTCATTTCTTCTTCCTTTCTTCTTCCTTTCTTCTTTATTTCTTCTTTCTTTCTTCTTTCTTTCTTCTTTCTTTCTTCTTTTTTCTTCTTTCTTCTTTCTTTCTCCTTTCTTTCTTCTTTCTCTCTCCTTTCTTTCTTTTTTCTTTCTTTCTTCTTTCTTAATTTTTTCTTACTTCTTTCTTACTTTTTTCTTACTTCTTTCTTACTTCTTTCTTACTTCTTTTTACTTTTTTCTATCTTCTTTCTTCATTCTTTGGGCTTAATTTGGGCTTTCTTTGGGCTTTCTTTGGGCTTTCTTTCCCCTTTCTTTGGCATTTCTTTGGGCTTTCTTTCCCCTTTCTTTGGGCTTTCTTTCCCCTTTCTTTGGGCTTTCTTTGGGCGTTCTTTCCACTTTCTTTCCCCTTCCTTTGGGATTTCTTTGGGCTTTCTTTCCCCTTTCTTTGGGCTTTCTTTCTTCTTTCTTTGGGCTTTCTTTGGGCTTTCTTTCCCCTTTCTTTGGGCTTTCTTTCCCCTTTCTTTGGGCTTTCTTCGGGCTTTCTTTCCCCTTTCTTTGGGCTTTCTTTCCCCTTTCTTTGGACTGTTATTGGGCTTTCTTTGGGCTTTCTTTGGGCTTTCTTTCCCATTTCTTTGGGCTTTCTTTCCCCTTTCTTTGGGCTTTCTTTGGGCTTTCTTTCCCCTTTCTTTGGTCTTTCTTTCCGCTGTCTTTCGGCTTTCTTTCCCCTTTCTTTGGGCTTTTTTTAACCTTTCTTTGGGCTTTCTTTGGTCTTTCTTTCCCCTTTTTGGGGGCTTTCTCTGGGCTTTCTTTCCCCTTTCTTTGGGCTTTATTTCCCCTTTTTGTTGGGCTTTCTTTGAGCTTTCTTTGGGCTTTGTTTGGGCTTTCTTTGGGCTGTGTTTGGGCTTTCTTTCCTCTTTCTCTGGCCTTTCTTTGGGCTTTCTTTCCCCTTTCTTTGGGCTTTCTTTTGGCTTTCTTTCCCCTTTCTTTGGCCTTTCTTTGGGCTTTCTTTCCCCTTCTTTGGGCTTTCTTTGGGCTTTCTTTCCCCTTTCTTTGGGCTTTCTTTGGGCTTTCTTTCCACTATCTTTGGGCTTTCTTTGGGATTTCTTTGGGCTTTCTTTGGGCTTTCATTCCCCTTTCTTTGGGCTTTCTTTGGGCTTTCTTTCCCCTTTCTTTGGTCTTTCTCTGGGCTTTCGTTCCCCTTTCTTTGGGATTTCTTTGGGCTTTCTTTAGGCTTTCTTTGGGCTTTCTTTGTGCTTTCTTTGGGCTTTCATTCCCCATTCTTTGGGCTTTCTTTCCCCTTTCTTTGGGCTTGCTTTGCGCTTTCTTTGGGCTTTCTTTGGGCTTTCTTTGGACTTTCTTTCCCCGTTCTTTGGGCTTTCTTTGGGTTTTCTTTCCCCTTTCTTTGGGATTTATTTGCGCTTTCTTTCGGCTTTCTTTCCCCTTTCTTGGGCTTTCTTTCCCCTTTTTTTGGGCTTTCCTTCCCCTTTCTTTGGGCTTTCTTTGGGCTTTCCCAAAGAAAGTGTAAAGAATGGGGAAAGAAAGCCCAAAGAAAGGCCAAAGAAAGGGGAAAGAAAGCCCAAAGAAAGCCCAAAGAAAGGGGAAAGAAAGCCCAAAGAAAGCCCAAAGAAGGGGAAAGAAAGCCCAAAGAAAGGCCAAGGAAAGGAGAAAGAAAGCCAAAAGAAAGCCCAAAGAAAGGGGAAAGAAAGCCCAAGAAAGCCCAAAGAAAGCCCAAAGAAAGCCAAAAAAAGGGGAAATAAAGCCCAACGAAAGGGGAAAGAAAGCCCAGAGAAAGCCCCAAGAAAGGGGAAAGAAAGACCAAAGAAAGCCCAAAGAAAGGGGAAAGAAAGCCCAAATAAAGGGGAAAGAAAGCCCAAAGAAAGCCCAAAGAAAGGGGAAAGAAAGCCCAAAGAAAGTGGAAATGAAGCCCAAAGAAAGGGGAAAGAAAGCCCAAAGAAAGGGGAAAGAAAGCCCAAAGAAATCCCAAAGAAATTGGAAAGAAAGTGGAAAGAAAGCCCAAAGAAAGCCCAAAGAAATACCAAGGAAAGCCCAAAGAAAGGGGAAAGAAAGCCCAAAGAAAGCCCAAAGAAAGGGGAAAGAAAGCCCAAAGAAAGCCCAAAGAAAGGGGAAAGAAAGGGGAAAGAAAGCCCAAAGAAAGCCCCATGAAAGGGGAAAGAAAGCTCAAAGAAAGCCCAAAGAAAGGGGAAAGAAAGCACAAAGAAAGCACAGAGAAAGACCAAAGAAAGCCCAAAGAAAGGGGGAAAGAAAGCCCAAAGAAAGGGGAAAAAAAGCCCAAAGAAATGGGAAAGACAGCCAAAAGAAAGGGGAAGGAAAGCCCAGAGGAATCCCAAAGAAAGCCAAAGAAAAGGGAAAGAAAGCCCAAAGAAAGGGGAAAGAAAGCCAAAAGAAAGGGGAATGACAGCCCAAAGAAAGGGGAATGAC
>NW_027043759.1:0-41346 GCF_036013475.1 Columba livia
AAACAAAGAAGAAAGAAAGAATAATCAATGAAAGAAGAAAGAAAGAAGAAAGATAGAAGAAAGAAAGAAGAAAGAAAGAACAAAGTAAGAAAGAAGAAAGAAAGAAGAAAGAAAGAAGAAAGAAAAATAAGAAAGAAAGAAGAAAGAAAGAAGAAAGAAAGAAGAAAGAAAGATGAAAGAAAGAAGAAAGAAAGAAGGAAAGTAAGAAAGAAAGAAGAAAGAAAGAAGAAAGAAAGAAAGAAGGAAGAAGGAAGAAAGAAGAAAGAAAGAAGAAAGAAGAAAGAAAGAATTAAGAAAAAATTAATAAGAGTAAGAAACAAAGAAGAAAGAAAGAAGAAAGAAAGAAGAAAGAAAGAAGAAGAAAGAAAGAAGATAGAAAGAAGAAAGAAAGAAAGAAGAAAGAAGGAAGAAAGAAAGAAGTAAGAAAGAAGAAAGAAAAAGAAAGAAGAAAGAAAGAAAAAGAAAGAAGAAAGGAAGCAAGAAGAAAGAAGTAAGAAATAAGTAAGAAAGAAGTAAGCAAGGAGTAAGAAAGGAGTAAGAAAGAAGTAAGAAAGAAGTAAGAAAGAAAGAAGAAAGAAAGAAGAAAGAAAGAAGAAAGAAGAAGAAAGATAGAAGAAAGAAGTAAGAAAGAATGAAGAAAGAAAGAACAAAGAAAGAACAACGAAAGAAGAAAGAAGAAAGAAAGAAAGAAGAAAGAAAGAAGAAAGAAAGAAGGTAGAAAGAAGAAAGAAAAAAGTTACAAAGAAGGAAGAAAGAATTAAAAAGAAGAAAGAAAGAAGTAAGAAAGAAAGAAGAAAGAAAGAAGAAGAAAGAAGAAAGAAAGAAGAAAGAAAGAAGAAAGAAGAAAGAGAAAGAAAGAAGAAAGAAAGAAGGAAGAAAGAAAGAAGAAAGAAGGAAAAGAAAGAAGAAAGAAAGAAGAAAGAAAGAATAAAAAAAGAGTTAAGAAAAAATTAAGAAAGGAGTAAGAAAAAAAGAAGAAAGAAAGAAGAAAGAAAGAAGAAAGAAAGAAAGAAGAAAGAAAGAAGAAAGAAAGAAGAAAGAAAGAACGAAGAAAGAAGGAAGAAAGAAGAGAGAAAGAAAAAAGAAAGAAGAAAGGAAGAAGAAAGAAAGAAGAAAGAAGAAGAAAGAAAGAAGAAGAAAGAAGAAAGAAAGAATAAAGAAGAAAGAAAAAATTAAGAAAGGAGTAAGAAAGAAAGAAGAAAGAAAGAAGAAAGAAAGAAGATAGAAGAAAGAAAGAAAGAAAGAAGAAAGAAAGAAGAAAGAAGAAAGAAGAAAGAAGAAAGAAGAAAGAAAAAGAAAGAAGTAAGAAAGAAGTAAGAAAGAAGAAGAAAGAAGAAAGCATGAAGAAAGAAAGAAGGAAGAAAGAAAGAAGAAAGAAGAAGAAAGAAGAAAGAAGAAAGAAAGAAGAAAGAAAGAAGAAGAAAGAAGGAAGAAAGAAAGAATAAAGAAGAAAGAAAGAAGAAAGAAGAAAGAAGAAGAAAGAAAGAAAGAAGAAAGAAGGAAGAAAGAAAGAAGAAAGAGGAAAGAAAGAAAAAAGAAAGAAAGAAGAAAGAGGAAAGAAAGAAGAAAGAAAAAAAAAGAGGAAAGAATGAAGAAAGAAAGAAGAAAGAGTAAAGACAGAAGAAAGAAAGAAGAAGGAAAGAAAGAACAAAGAAGGAAGAAAGAAAGAAGAAAGAGGTAAGAAAGAAGAAAGAAAGAAGAAAGAAAGAAGAAAGAAAGAAGAAAGAAAGAAGAAAGAAAGAAGAAAGAAAGAAGAAAGAAAGAAGAAAGAAAAAGAAAGAAGAAAGAAAGAAAGAGGAAAGAAAGAAGAAAGTAGTAAGAAAGAAAGTAGAATGAAAGAAGAAGAAAGAAGAAAGAAAGAAGAAAGAAAGAAAGAAGTTAGAAAGAAGAAAGGAAGAGGAAAGAAAGAGGAAAGAAAGAAAGAAGAAAGAAGGAAGAAAGAAGAAATAAAGAAGTAAGAAAGAAGTAAGAAAGAAGTTAGAAAGGAGTAAGAAAGAAGTAAGAAAGAAGTAAGAAAGAAAGAATAAAGAAAGAATAAAGAAGAAAGAAAGAAGAAAGAAAGAAGAAAAAGAAGAAAGAAAGAAGAAAGAAGAAAGAAAAAGAAAGAAATAAAAAGAAAGGAGAAAGAAAGAAGAAAGAAAAAAAAAGAAACAAAGAAGAAAGAAAGAAGAAACAAAGAAAGAAGAAAGAAAGAAGAAAGAAAGAAGAAAGAAAGAAGAAAGAAAGAAGAAAGAAAGAAAAAAGAAAGAAAGAAGAAAGAAAGAAGAAAGAAAGAAGAAAGAAAGAAGAAAGAAAGTAAGAAAGAAAGAAGAAAGAAAGAAGAAAGAAATAAGAAAATAAGAAGAAAGAAAAAAGAAAGAAAGAAAAAGTAAGAAGAAAGAAGAAAGAAAGAAGAAAGAAAGAAGTAAGAAAGAAGAAAGAAAGAAGGAGAAAGAAAGAAGAAAGAAAGAAGAAAGAAGGAAGAAAGAAGAAAGAAAGAAGAAAGAAAGAACAAAGAAAGAAGAAAGAAAAAATTAAGAAAGGATTAAGAAAGAAAGAAGAAAGAAAGAAGAAAGAAAGAAGAAAGAAAGAAGATAGAAAGAAGAAAGAAGGAAAGAAGAAAGAAGAAAGAAAGTAGAAAGAGGAAAAAAGAAGAAAGAAAGAAGAGAGAAAGAAGAAAGAAAGAAGAAAGAGAAAGAAAGAAGGAAGAAATAAAGAAGAAAGAATGAAGAAAAAAAGAAGAAAGAAAGAAGAAAGAAATAAAGAAGAAAGAAGGAAGAAAGAAGAAAAAAAAAAGTTAAAAGGGTTAAGAAAAAATTAAGAAAGGAGTAAGAAAAAAAGAAGAAAGAAAGAAGAAAAAAAAGAAAGAAAGAAAGAAGAAAGAAAGAAGACAGAAAGAAGAAAGAAAGAACGAAGAAAGAAGGAAGAAAGAAGGAAGAAAGTAGAGAGAAAGAAAAAAGAAAGAAGAAAGGAAGAAGAAAGAAGTAGGAAAGTAGAAAAAAAAAGAAAGAAAAAGAAAGAAGAAAGAACGAAAGAAAAAAGAAGGAAGAAAGAGGAAAGAAAGAAGTAAGAAAGAAGAAAGAATGAAGAAACAAAGAAGAAAGAAGAAAGAAAGAAGAAAGAAGAAAGAAAGGAGAAAGAAAGAAGAAAGAAAGAAAGAATAATGAAAGAATAAAGAAGAAAGAAAGAAGAAAGAAAGAAGAAAGAAAGAAGAAAGAAAAAGAAAGAAATAAAAAGAAAGGAGAAAGAAAGAAGAAAGAAAAAGAAAGAAACAAAGAAGAAAGAAAGAAGAAACAAGAAGAAGAAAGAAAGAAGAAAGAAAGAAGAAAGAAAGAAGAAAGAAAGAAGAAAGAAAGAAAAAAGAAAGTAAGAAGAAAGAAGAAGAAAGAAGAAAGGAATAAGAAAGAAAGAAGATAGAACAAAGAAAGAAAGAAAAAGTAAGAAAGAAAGAAGAAAGAAAGAAGAAAGAAAGAAGAAAGAAAGAAAGAAGAAAGAAAGAAGAAAGAAAGAAGAAAGAAAGGAAAGAAGAAAGAAGGAAGGAAGAAGAAAGAAAGAAGAAAGAAAGAACAAAGAAAGAAGAAAGAAAAAATTAAGAAAGGATTAAGAAAGAAAGAAGAAAGAAAGAAGAAAGGAAGAAGAAAGAAAGAAGATAGAAAGAAGAAAGAAAGAAAGAAGAAAGAAGAAAGAAAGAAAAAGTAAGAAAGAAAGAAGAAAGAAAGAAGAAAGAAAGAAGTAAGAAAGAAGAAAGAAAGAAGGAGAAAGAAAGAAGAAAGAAAGAAGAAAGAAGGAAGAAAGAAGAAAGAAAGAAGAAAGAAAGAACAAAGAAAGAAGAAAGAAAAAATTAAGAAAGGATTAAGAAAGAAAGAAGAAAGAAAGAAGAAAGAAAGAAGAAAGAAAGAAGATAGAAAGAAGAAAGAAGGAAAGAAGAAAGAAGAAAGAAAGTAGAAAGAGGAAAAAAGAAGAAAGAAAGAAGAGAGAAAGAGAAAGAAAGAAGAAAGAGAAAGAAAGAAGGAAGAAATAAAGAAGAAAGAATGAAGAAAAAGAAGAAGAAAGAAGAAAGAAATAAAGAAGAAAGAAGGAAGAAAAGAAAAAAAAAAGTTAAAAGGGTTAAGAAAAAATTAAGAAAGGAGTAAGAAAAAAAGAAGAAAGAAGAAGAAGAGAAAAAAAAGAAAGAAAGAAAGAAGAAAGAAAGAAGACAGAAAGAAGAAAGAAAGAACGAAGAAAGAAGGAAGAAAGAAGGAAGAAAGTAGAGAGAAAGAAAAAAGAAAGAAGAAAGGAAGAAGAAAGAAGTAGGAAAGTAGAAAAAAAAAGAAAGAAAAAGAAAGAAGAAAGAACGAAAGAAAAAGAAGGAGAAAGAGGAAAGAAAGAAGTAAGAAAGAAGAAAGAATGAAGAAACAAAGAAGAAAGAAGAAGAAAGAAAGAAGAAAGAAGAAAGAAAGGAGAAAGAAGAAGAAAGAAAGAAAGAATAATGAAAGATAAAGAAGAAAGAAAGAAGAAAGAAAGAAGAAAGAAAGAAGAAAGAAAAAGAAAGAAATAAAAAGAAAGGAGAAAGAAAGAAGAAAGAAAAAGAAAGAAACAAAGAAGAAAGAAAGAAGAAACAAAGAAAGAAGAAGAAAGAAGAAGAAAGAAGAAAGAAAGAAGAAAGAAAGAAGAAAGAAAGAAAAAAAGAAAGTAAGAAAGAAAGAAGAAAGAAAGAAGAAAGGAATAAGAAAGAAAGAAGATAGAACAAAGAAAGAAAGAAAAAGTAAGAAAGAAAGAAGAAAGAAAGAGAAGAAAGAAGAAAGAAAGAAAGAAGAAAGAAAGAAGAAAGAAAGAAGAAAGAAAAAATTAAGAAAGGATTAAGAAAGAAAGAAGAAAGAAAGATGAAAGGAAGAAGAAAGAAAGAAGATAGAAAGAAGAAAGAAAGAAAGAAGAAAGAAGAAAGAAAGAAGAAAGATGAAAAAAAGAAGAAAGAAAGAAGAGAGAAAGAAGAAAGAAAGAAGAAAGAGAAAGAAAGAAGGAAGAAAGAAGGAAGAAATAAAGAAGAAAGAAGGAAGAAAGAAAGAGAAAGAAAGAAGAAAGAACGAAGAAGAAAGAAGGAAGAAAGAAGAAAGAAAGAAGTAAAAAAGAGTTAAGAAAAAATTAAGAAAGGAGTAGAAAAAAAGAAGAAAGAAAGAAGAAAAAAAAGGAAAGAAAGAAAGAAGAAAGAAAGAAGAAAGAAGTAAGAAAGAAGTAAGAAAGAAGTAAGAAAGAAGGAAGAAAGAAAGAAGAAAGAAAGAAAGAAGAAAGAAAGAAGAAAGAAAGAAAGAAGAAAGAAAGAATAAAGAATAAAGAAACAAGAAATAAGAAAGAAAGAAAGAAAGAAAGAAGAAAGAAGGAAGAAGAAAGAATAAAGAGGAAAGAAAGAAGAAAGAAAGAAGAAAGAGGAAAGAAAGAAGAAGAAAGAAGAACGAAAGAAAGAACAAAGAAGGAAGAAAGAAAGAAGAAAGAGGAAAGAAAGAAGAAAGAAAGAAGAAAGAAAGAAGAAAGAAAGAAGAAAGAAGAAAAAAAAGATAGATGAAAGAAAGAAAGAAGAAAGAAAGAGGAAAGGAGTAAGAAAGGAAGAAGAAAGAAAGAAGCAAGAAAGAAGAAAGAAAGAAAGAAGCTAGAAAGAAGAAAGGAAGAAGAAAGAAAGAAGAAAGAAAGAAAGAAGAAAGAAGGAAGAAAGAAGAAATAAAGAAGTAAGAAAGAAGTAAGAAAGAAGTTAGAAAGGAGTAAGAAAGAAGAAAGAAAGAAGTAAGAAAGAAGAAAGAAAGAAGAAAGAAAGAAGAAAAAAAGAAGGAAAGAAGTAGGAAAGAAAAAAGTAAGAGAAGAAGTAAGAAAGACGTTAGAAAGAAGTAAGAAAGATGTAAGAAAGAAGTAAGAAAGAAGTATGAAAGAAGTAAGAAAGAAGTAAGAAAGAAAGAAGAAAGAAAGAAATAACAAAGAAGAAAGAAAGAATAAGGAAGAAAGAAGAAAGAAAGAAGAAAGAAAAAAGAAGAAAGAAAGAAGAAAGAAAAAAGAAGAAAGAAAGAAGAAAGTAGAAAAAAGAAAGAAGAAAGAAAGAAAGAACAAAGAAACAAAGAAGAAAGAAGAAAGAAAGAAGAAAGAAAGAAGAAAGAAAGAAAGAAGAAAGAAAGAAGAAAGAAATATGAAAGAAGAAAAAAGAAGAAAGAAGTAAGAAAGAAGTAAGAAATAAAGAAAGAAGAAAGAAGGAAAGAAGAAAGAAGTTAGAAAGAAGAAAGAAAGAAGTAAGAAAGAAGTAAGAAAGAAGTAAGAAAGAAGAAAGAAGAAAGAAAGAAGAAAGAAAGAAGAAAGAAGAAAGAAAGAAGAAGGAAGGAAAGAAGAAAGAAGGAATAAAAAAGAAAGAAAGAAGAAAGAAAGAAGAAAGAAAGAATAAAGAAATAAGAAAGAAAGAAAGAATAAAGAAGAAAGAAAGAAGAAAGAAAGAAGAAAGAAAGAAAGAAGAAAGAGAGAAGAAAGAAAGAAGAAAGAATAAGAAAGAAGAAAGAAAGAAGAAAGAAAGAAGAAAGAAGAAAGAAAGAAGAAAGAAAAAGAAAGAGAGAAGAAAGAAGAAAGAAGAAAGAAAGAAGAAAGAAAGAAGAAAGAAAGAAGAAAGAAAGAAGAAATAAAGAAAGAAGAAGAAAGAATAAAGAAGAAAGAAGAAGAAAGAAAGAAGAAAGAAAAAGAAGAAAGAAAAAAGAAAGAAAGAAGAAAGAAGAAAGAAGAAAGAAGAAAGAAGAAAGAAGAAAGAAGAAAGAAGAAAGAAGAAGGAAGAAAGAAGAAAGAAAGAAAGAAGAAAGAAAGAAGAAAGAAAGAAGAAGGAAAGAAAGAAGAAAGAAAGAAGAAAGAAATATGAAAGAAGAAAAAAGAAGAAAGAAGTAAGAAAGAAGTAAGAAAGAAGAAAGAAAGAATAAAGAAGAAAGAAAGGAGAAGAAAGAAAGAAGAAAGAAGTAAGAAACAAGTAAGAAAGAAGGAAGAAAGAAGAAGAAAGAAAGAAGAAAGAAGAAGAAGAAGAAGAAGAATAAAGAAGAAGAAAAGGAAAGAAAGAAGAAAGAAGAAAGAAAGAAGAAAGAAATAAGAAAGAAGAAAGAAAGAAGAAAGAAGGAATAAAGAAGAAAGAAAGAAGAAAGAAAGAAGAAAGAAGGTAGAAGGAGAAAGAAAGAAAAAAGAAGAAAGAAGAAAGAAAGAAGAAAGAAAGAAGAAAGAAGAATAAGAAGAAGAAAGAAGAAAGAAAGAAGAAAGAAAGAAGAAGAAGAAGAAAAGAAAGAAAGAAGAAGAAGAAGAAAGAAGATAGAAGAAAGAAGAAAGAAGAAGAAAGAAAGAAGAAAGAGGAAAGAAAGAAGAAAGAAAAAAGAAAGAAAGAAGAAAGAGGAAAGAAAGAAGAAAGAAAAAAGAAAGAAGAAAGAAGTAAGAAAGAAGAAATAAGAAAGAAAGAAAGAAAGAAGAAAGAAAGAAGTAAGAAAGGAAGAAAGAAGAAGAATGAAAGAAAGAAGAAGAAGAAGAAGAAAGACGTAAGAAAGAAGTAGAAGGAAGTAAGAAAGAAGTCAGAAAGAAGTAAAAAAGAAAGAAGAAAGAAAAAGAGAGAAGAAAGAAAGAAAGAAGTAAGAAAGAAGTAAGAAAGAAGTAAGAAGAAGTAAGAAAGAAGTAGAAAGAATTTAGAAAGAAGTAAGAAAGAAAGAAGAAAGGAAGAAAGAAGAAAGAAGGAAGAGAAAGAAAGAAGAAAGAAGAAAGAGAAGAAGAAGAGAAAGAAGAAAGAAGGAAGAAGAAAGAAGAAGAGAAAGAAGAAAGAGAAAGAAGAAAGAAGAAAGAAGAAAGAAGAAAGAAGAAGAAAGAAGAAAGAAAGAAGAAGAGAAGAAAGAAGAAAGAAAAAGAAAGAAAGAAGAAAGAAGAAAGAAAGAAGAAAAAAGAAAGAAAGAGAAAGAAGAAAGAAGAAGAAAGAAAGAAGAAAGAAAGAAGAAAGAAAGAAGAAGAAAGAAGTAAGAAAGAAGTAAGAAAGAAAGAAGAAAGAGAGACAGAAAGAAGTAAGAAAGAAGTCAGAAAGAAGAAAGAAAGAAGAAAGAAGAGAGAATAAGAAGAAGTAAGAAAGAAGTTAGAAAGAAGTAAGAAAGAGTTAGAAAGAAGTAGAAAGAGTAGAAAGAAGTAAGAAATATTAGAAAGAAGAGAAAGAAAGAAGAAAATGAAAGAAAGAAGAAAGAAAGAATAACACAGAAGAAAGAAAGAATAAGGAAGAAAGAAGAAAGAAAGAAGAAAGGAAGTAGAAAGAAAGCAAGAAAGAAGAAAGAAGTAAGAAAGAAGAAAGATAGAAGAAAGAAGTAAGAAAGAAAGAAGAAAAAGAAGAAAGACAGAAGAAAGAAGTAAGAAAGAAAGAAGAAGGAAAGAAGAAAGAAAGAAGAAAGAAAGAAAGAAGAAAGAAGAAGAAAGAAAGAAGAAAGAATAAAGAACTAAGAAAGAAAGGAGAAAGAAGAAAGAAGAAGAAGAAAGAAGAATAAGAAAGAAGGAAGAAAGAAGGAAGAAAGAAGAAATAAAGAAGTAAGAAAGAAGTAAGAAAGAAGTTAGAAAGGAGTAAGAAAGAGAAAGAAGAAGTAAGAAAGAAGAAAGAAAGAATAAAGAAAGAAGAAATAAAGAAGTTAGAAAGAAGTAAGAAAGAAGTAAGAAAGAAGTAAGAAAGAAGTTGGAAAGAAGTAAAAAAGAAGTAAGAAAGAAAGAAGAAAGAAAGAAGAAAGAAAGAAGGAAAGAAGTAAGAAAGAAGTAAGAAAGAAGTAAGAAAGAGGTAAGAAAGAAAGAAGAAAGAAGGAAGAAAGAAAGAAGTAAGAAACAAGAAAGAAAGAAGAAAGAAAGAAGAGAGAAAGAATAAAGAAAGAAAGAAGAATGAAAGAAGAAAGAAAGAAGAAAGAAGAAAGAAAGAGTAAAGAACAAAGAAGAAAGAAAGAAGAAAGAAGAAAGAAAGGAAAGAAGAAAGAAAGAAAGAACAAAGAAACAAAGAAGAAAGAAAGAAGAAAGAAAGAAGAAAGAGAGAAGAAAGAAAGAAAGAAGAAAGAAAGAAGAAAGAAAGATGTTAGAAAGAAGAAAGAAGAAGTTAGAAAGAAGTAAGAAATAAGAAAGAAAGAAGAAGAAGGAAGAAGAAAGAAGTTAGAAAGAAGAAAGAAAGAAGTAAGAAGAAGTAAGAAAGAAGTAGAAAGAAGTAGAAAGAAAGAAGAAAGAAAGAAAGAAGTAAGAAAGAAGTAAGAAAGAAGTAAGAATGTAGTAAGAAAGAAGTAAGAAGGAAGTAAGAAAGAAGTAAGAAAGAAAGAAGAAAGAAGAAAGAGAGAGAAAGAGAGAAGAAAGAAACAAGAAAGAAGTAAGAAAGAAGTAAGAAAGAATTATGAAAGAAGTATGAAAGACGTAAGAAAGAAGTAAGAAAGAAATAAGAAAAAGAAAGAATAATGAAGAAAGAAGAAAGAAAGAAGAAAGAAAAGAAAGAAAGAGAAAGAAGGAAGAAAGAAAGAAGTTAGAAGAAAGAAAGAAGATAGAAAGAAGTAAGAAATAAGAAAGAAAGAATAAAGAAAGAAGAAAGAAGAAAGAAAGAAATAAGTAAGAAGAAGTAAGAAAGAAGAAAGAAAGAAGAAAGAAAGAAGAAAGAAAGAAGAAGAAAGAAAGAAGAAAGAAAGAAGGAAGAAAGAAATAAGAAAGATAGAAGAAAGAAAGAAGAAAGAAAGAAGAAAGAAAGAAGAAAGAAAGAAGAAAGAAAGAAGTTAGAAAAAAGTAAGAAAGAAGTAAGAAAGAAAGAAGAAAGAGAGAAGAAAGAGAGAAGAAAGAAAGAAAGAAAGAAAGAAAGAAGTAAGAAAGAAGTAAGAAAGAAGTAAGAAAGTAGAAAGAAAGAAGAAGGAAAGAAGAAAGAAGAAGGAAGAAAGAAAGAAGAAGAAGAAAGAGAAAGAAAGAGAAAGAAAGAACAAAGAAGAACGAAGAAAGAAAGAAGAAAGAAGAAGGAAAAAAAGAAAGAAAGAAGAAAGAAGATAGAAAGAAGAAAGAATGAAAGAAGAAAGAAAGAAAGAAGAAAGAAGAAGAAAGAAAGAAGAAGAAAGAAGAAAGAAGAAAGAAATAAGAAAGAAAGAAAGAATAAAAAAGAAAGAAAGAAAAAAGAAAGAAGAAAGAAAGAAGAAAGAAAGAAGAAAGAAAGATAGAGAAAGAAAGGAGAAAGAAAGAAGAAAGAAAGAAGGAAGAAAAATAAAGAAGAAAGAAGTAAGAAAGTAGCAGGAAAGTAGGAAGAAAGAAAGAAGAAAGAAAGGAAGAAGAAAGAAAGAATAAAGAAGAAAGAAAGAAGAAAGAAAGAAGAAAGAGAGAAAGAAGAAAGGAAGAAAGAAGAAACAAAGAAAGAAGAAAGAAGAAAGAAAGTAAGAAAAAAGAATGAAGAAAGAAAGTAGAAAGAAAGAAGTAAGAAAGAAGTAAGAAAGAAGTAAGAAAGAAAGTAGAAACAAATAAGAAAAAGAAAGAAAGAAGGAAGAAAGAAAGAAAGAAGAAAGAAAGAAAGAAGAAAGAAAGAAGAAAGAAAGAACAAAGAAAGTAGAAAGAAAGAAGAAAGAAAGAGAAAGAAAGAACAAAGAAAGTAGAAAGAAAGAAGAAAGAAAGAAGAAAGAAAGAAAGCAGAAAGAAAGAAATAAAGAAGAAAGAAAGAAGAAAGAAAGTAGAAAGAAAGAAGAAAGAAAGAAGAAAGAAAGAACAAAGAAAGTAGAAAGAAAGAAGAAAGAAGAAGAAAGAAAGAAAGCGGAAAGAAAGAAATAAAGAAGAAAGAAAGAAGAAAGAAAGAAAGAAGAAACAAAGAAAGAAGAAAGAAGAAAGAAAGTAAGAAAAAAGAATGAAGAAAGAAAGTAGAAAGAAAGAAGAAAGAAGAAAGAAAGAAGAAAGTAAGAAGA
Organism: Columba livia; assembly: GCF_036013475.1. Classification (NCBI taxonomy): domain Eukaryota; kingdom Metazoa; phylum Chordata; class Aves; order Columbiformes; family Columbidae; genus Columba; species Columba livia. The sequence continues at coordinate 10,869 of NW_027043759.1, forward strand.
AAGAAAGAAGAAAGAAGAAAGAAAGAAGAAAGAAAGAAGAAAGAAAGAAGAAAGAAAGAAGAAAGCAAGAAAGAATAAGAAAGAAAGAAGAAAGAAAGGAAGAAAGAAGAAAGAAATAAAGAAGAAAGAAAGAAAGAAGAAAGAAAGAAAGAAAGAAGAAAGAAAGAACAAAGAAAGAAGAAAGAAAGAAGAAAGAAAGAAGAAAGAAATAAAGAAAGAAAGAAGAAAAGAAAGAAGAAAGAAAGAATAAAATAAGAAGAAAGAAAGAAAGGAGTAAAAAAGAAGAAAGAAAGAAGAAAGAAAGTAGAAAGAAAGAAGAAAAGAAGAAAGAAGAAAGAAAGAAGAAAAAGAAAGAAAGAAAGAAGAAAGAAAGACAAAAAAAAGAAAGAAAAATGAAAGAAAGAAATTAAAATAAAGACATAAATAAAGAAAAAAGAAAGAAAGAAAGAAATGAAAAATAAAGTAAGAAAAAAAGAAAGACGAGAAAGTAGGAATGAAAGAAAGCAGAAAGAAAGAAAAAAGAATGAAAGAAAGAAAGAGAAAGAAAGAAGAAATAAGAAAGAAATAAAAAATGAAAGAAAGAAAGAAGGAAAAATTAAAAAAGAAAGAAAAAAGAAAGAAAAATATAGAAGAAAGAAGAAGAAAGAAGATAGAATGACGAAAGATAGAAAAAAGAATGGAAGAAGAACGAAAGCAAAAGACAGAAAGAAAGAAAAAAAGAAGCAAAGAAAAAAGAAAGATGAAAGAAAGAAAAAAGAAAGAAAAAAAAGAAAGGAAGAAAAAAGAAAGAAAGAAAGATATTAAAAAAGAAAAAAAAGAAAGACAGAAAGAATGAAAGAAAGAAAGTAAGAATATAGGAAATAAAGAAAGAAATTAGGAAAGAAAGATATAAATGAAAAAGAAAGAAATAAAGAAAAAAAGAAAGAAAGAAAAAAAAGAAAGAAAGAAATTCAGAAAGAAATAAAGAAAGAAGAAAGAAAAAAGAAAGAAAGAATGAAATTAGGAAGAAAGAGAGGAAGAAAGAAAGAAAAAAGAAAGAAAGAAAGAAGAAAGAAAGAAAGAAGAAAGAAAGAAGAAAGAGAAAAGAAAGAAAAAATAAAGAAAAAATTTGTAATATCTTTCTTTTTCCTTTATTTTTTCTTTCTTCTTTCTTTTCTTCTTTCAATCTTCTTTCTTGGTTTCTTTCTTTCCTAATTTCTTTCTTTCTTACTTTCTTTCTTTCCCACTTTCTTTATTTCTTTCTTTTTTTTCTTTTTTATTTTTTCTTTCTTTTCTCTTCTTTCTTTCGTTCTTTTTTACTTTCTTTCCTTTTTTCTTTCTTTCTTTTTTTCTCTCTTTCCTACTTTCTTTCTTTATTTCTTTCTTTCTTCTTTCTTTTTTCTTTCTTTTTCTTCTTTCTTTCTTTACTTCTTTCTTTCTTTCCTACTTTCTTTCTTTCCTACTTTCTTTCTTCCTTTCCTACTTTCTTTCTTTCTTTTTTCTTTTTTTATTTTTTCTTCCTTTTTTCTTTCTTTCTTTCTTTTTCATTTTTTCTTTGTTTTTTTTTCTTTCTTTCTCTCTTTCTTTTTTTCATTCTTTCTATTTCCTAGTTTCTTTATTTTTTTCTTTCTTTCTCTCTTTCTTTCATTCTTTCTTTTTTCTTTCTTTCTTTAATACATTCTTACTTTCTTTAATACTTTCTTTCTTTCACTCTTTCTTTTTCCTTTCTTTCCCTATTTTTTTTCTTTCTTTCTTTCTTTCATTCTTACTTCTTTCTTACTTCTTTCTTCTGTCTTACTTCTTTCTTCTTTCTTCTTTCTTTCTTACTTCCTTCTTTCTTTCTTCTTCTTTCTTTCTCCTTTATTTCTTCTTTCTTACTTCTTTCTTTCTTCTTCTTTCTTCCTTCTCTCTTCTTTCGTTCTTTCTTTCTTCTTTCTTTCTTCTTTCTTTCTTTCTTCTTTCTTTCTGCTTTCTTTCTTCTTTCTTTCTTTCTTCTTTCTTTCTTACTTCTTTCTTACTTCTTTCTTTCTTCTTTCTTCTTCTTTCTTTCTTTCTTCTTTCTTTCTACTTTCTTTCTTCTTCTTTCTTTCTTCTTTCTTTCTACTTTCTTTCTTCTTTCTTTCTTCTTTCTTTCTTTCTTCTTTCTTTTTCTTTCTTTTTTCTTTCTTCTTTCTTTCTTCTTTCTTTCTTCTTTCTTTCTTCTTTTTTTCTTTCTTCTTTCTTTTTCTCTCTTCTTTCTTTTTTCTTTCTGTCTTCTTTCTTTCTTCTTTCTTTCTTCTTTCTTTCTTCTTTCTTTTTTCTTTCTTTCTTGCTTCTATCCTTCTTTCTTCTTTCTTTCTTCTTTTCTTTCTACTTTCTTCTTACTTCTTTTTTCTTCTTTCTTTTTTCTTTCTCTCTTCTTTCTTTCTTCTTTCTTTTTTTCTTTCTTCTTCCTTTCTTACTTCTTTCTTTTTTTCTTCTTTCTTTCTTCTTTCTTTCTTCTTTCTTTCTCCTTTATTTCTTCTTTCTTACTTCTTTCTTTCTTCTTTCTTTCTTCCTTCTCTTCTTTCTTTCTTTCTTCTTTCTTCCTTTCTTCTTTCCTTCTTCTTTCTTTCTTACTTCTTTCTTCTTTCTTTCTTCTTTCTTTCGTTCTTCTTTCTTCTTTCTTCTTTCTTTCTTACTTCTTTCTTAATTCTTTCTCTCTTCATTCTTTATTTCTTCTTTCTTTCTTTCTTCTTTCTTTCTTCTTTCTTTCTTCTTTCTTTCTTTCTTTTTTCTTTCTTCTTTTTTTCTTCTTTCTTTCTTCTTTCAATCTTTCTTCCTTCTTTCTTCTTTCTTTCTTCTTTCTTTCGTTCTTCTTTCTTTCTTCTTTCTTTCTTACTTCTTTCTTAATTCTTTCTCTCTTCATTCTTTATTTCTTCTTTCTTTCTTTCTTCTTTCTTTCTTCTTTCTTTCTTCTTTCTTTCTTTCTTTTTTCTTTCTTCTTTTTTTCTTCTTTCTTTCTTCTTTCAATCTTTCTTCCTTCTTTCTTCTTTCTTTCTTCTTTCTTTTTTCTACTTTCTTCTTTCTTTCTTCTTTCTTTCTTTCTTCTTTCCTTCTTCTTTCTTCTTTCATTATGCTTTCTTTCTTACTTCTTTCTTACTTCTTTCTTACTTCTTTCTTACTTCTCTCTTTCTTCTTTCTTTCTTTCTTTCTTTCTTTCTTTCTTTCTTCTTTCTTTCTTCTTTCTTTCTTTGTCCTTTCTTTCTTCTTTCTTTCTTCTTCCTTTCTTATTCTTTCTTCTTTCTTTGTTCTTTCTTTCTTTCTTCTTTCTTTCTTCTTTCTTTATTTTTTCTTTCTTTCTACTTTCTTTCTTCTTTCTTTCTTCTTTCTTTTTTCTTTCTCTGTCCTTTCTTTCTTCTTTCTTTTTTTCTTCTTCTTTCTTTCTTTCTTCTTTCTTTCTTCTTTCTTTCTTTCTGCTTTCTTTCTCCTTTATTTCTTCTTTCTTACTTCTTTCTTCTTTCTTTCTTCCTTCTCTCTTCTTTATTTCTTTCTTTCTTTCTTCTTTCTTTCTTTCTTATTTCTTTCTTCTTTCTTTCTTCTTTCTTTCTTCTTTCTTTCTTCTTTCTTCTTTCTTCTTTCTTCTTTCTTCTTTCTTCTTTCTTCTTTCTTCTTTCTTCTTTCTTCTTTCTTTCTTCTTTCCTTCTTCCTTCTTTCTTCTTTCTTTCTTACTTCTTTCTTTCTCCTTTCTTTCTTCTTTCTTTTTTCTTTCTTTCTTCTTTCTTACTTCTTCTTTCTTCTTTCTTTCTTCTTTCTTTCTTCCTTCTTTCTTCTTTCTTCCTTTCTTTCTTTCTTTCTTTCTTTCTCTCTTTCTTTCTTTCTTTCTTTCATTCTTTCTTACTTTCTTACTTCTTTCTTTCTTCTTTCTTTCTTCTTTATTTCTTTCTTCTTTCTTTATTTTTTCTTTCTTTCTTTTCTCTTTCTTTCTTCTTTCTTTCTTTCTTCTTTCTTTCTTCTTTCTTTTTTCTTTCTTTTCTTCTTTCTTTCTTACTTCTTTCTTACTTCTTTCTTACTTGTTTCTTTCTTCTCTCTTTCTTTCTTCTTTCTTTCTTCTTTCTTCTTTCTTCGTTCTTTCTTACTTCTTTCTTTCTTCTTTCTTCTTTCTTCTTTCTTCTTTCTTCTTTCTTCTTTCTTCTTTCTTTTTTCTTCTTTCTTTCTTTCTTCTTTCTTCTTCCTTCTTTTTATTTCTTCTTTCTTTGTTCTTTCTATCTATCTTTCTTCTCTCTTTCTTTCTTCTTTCTTTTTTTTTCTTTCTTCTTTCTTTCTTGTTTCTGTCTTCTTTCTTTCTTCTTTCTTTCTTACTTCTTTCTTCTTTCTTTCTTCTTTCTTTTCTTCTTTCTTTCTTTCTTCTTTCTTTCTTCTTTCTTTTCTTTCTTCTTTCTTTCTTCTTTCTTTCTTTCTTCTTTCTTTCTTCTTTCTTTCTTCTTTATTTCTTTCTTCTTTCCTTCTTTCTTCATTCTTCTTTCTTTCTTCTTCCTTTCCTTCTTCTTTCTTACTTCTTTCTTACTTCTTTCTTTCTTCTTTCTTTCTTCTTTCTTTCTTTCTCCTTTCTTTCTACTTTCTTTCTTCTTTCTTTCTTCTTTCCTTCTTCTTTCTTTCTTCTTTCTTTCTTCCTTCTCTCTTCTTTCTTTCTTTCTTTCTTCTTTCTTTCTTTCTTCTTTCTTTCTGCTTTCTTTCTTCTTTCTTTCTTCTTTCTTTCTTACTTCTTTCTTTCTTCTTTCTTTCTTCTTTCTTTGTTCTCTCTTTCTTTCTTCCTCCTTTCTTTCTTCTTTCTTTCTTCTTTATTTCTTCTCTCTTTCTTTCTTCTTTCTTTCTACTTTCTTTCTTCTTTCTTTGTTCTTTCTTTCTTCTTTCTTTTTCTTTCTTTTTTCTTTCTTCTTTCTTTCTTCTTTCTTTTTTCTTTCTTCTTTCTTTTTTTTTTCTGTCTTCTTTCTTTCTTTCTTCTTTCTTTCTTTCTTCTTTCTTTCTTTTTATTTTTCTTTTTTCTTTCTGTCTTCGTTCTTTCTTCTTTCTTTCTTTCTTCTTTCTTTTTTCTTACTTATATCTTTCTTTCTTCTTTCTTTCTTACTTCTTTCCTCCTTTTTTCTTTCTTTCTTATTTATTTCTTCTCTCTTTCTTTCTTCTTTCTTTCATTCTACTTTCTTCTTTCTTTCTTCTTTCTTTCTTACTTCTCTCTTACTTCTTTCTTTCTTCTTTCTTTCTTCTTTCTTTCTTGTTTCATTCTTCTTTCTTCTTTCTTTCTTTCTTCTTTCTTCCTTTCTTTTTTCTTTCTTCTTTCTTTCTTCTTTCTTCTTTCTTTCTTCTTTCTTTCTTTCTTCCTTCTTTCTTCATTCTTTCTTCTTTCTTTTTTCTTCTTTCTTCTTTCTTTCTTCTTTCTTTCTTTCTTCTTTCCTTCTTCTTTCTTCTTTATTTATTCTTTCTTTCTTTCTTTCTTCTTTCTTCTTTTTTTCTTCTTTCTTCCTTCTTTCTTTCTTTCTTTCTTTCTTTCTTTCTTTCTTTCTTTCTTTCTTTCTTCTTCCTTTCTTTGTCCTTTCTTTCTTCTTTCTTTCTTCTTCCTTTCTTATTCTTTCTTCTTTCTTTGTTCTTTCTTTCTTTCTTTCTTCTTTCTTTCTTCTTTCTTTATTTCTTCTTTCTTTCTTCCTTCTCTCTTCTTTCTTTCTTTCTTTCTTCTTTCTTTCTTTCTTCTTTCATTCTTTATTCTTTCTTTCTGCTTTCTTTCTTCTTTCTTTCTTCTTTCTTTCTTCTTTCTTCTTTCTTCTTTCTTCTTTCTTCTTTCTTCTTTCTTCTTTCTTCTTTCTTCTTTCTTCTTTCTTATTTCTTTCTTACTTCTTTCTTACTTCTTTTTTTCTTCTTTCTTTCTTCTTTCTTTCTTACTTCTTTCTTACTTCTTTCTTAATTGTTTCTTTCTTCTCTCTTTCTTCTTTCTTTCTTCTTTCTTTCTTCTTTCTTTTTTCTTCTTTCTTTCTTCTTTTTTTATTCTTACTTTCTTCTTTCTTTCTTTTTTCTTTCTTTCTTCCTTCTTTCTTACTTCTTTCTATCTTCTTTCTTTCTTTCTTCTTTCTTTCATTCTTCTTTGTTTCTTCTTTCTTACTTTCTTCTTTCTTACTTCTTTATTTCTTCTTTCTTTGTTATTCTTTCTTTCTTCCCTCTTTCTTCTTTATTTCTTCTTTCTGTCTTCTTTCTGTCTTCTTTCTTTCTTCTTTCTTTCTTCTTTCTTCCTTCTTTCTTCTTTCTTTCTTTCACTCTTCTTTCATTCTTCTTTCTTCTTTCTTTCTTTCTTCTTTCTTCTTCGTTCTTTTTCTTTATTCTTTCTTTGTTCTTTCTTTCTTTCTTCTTTCTTTCTTTCTTCATTCATTATTTCTTCTTTCTTTCTTTCTTCTATCTTTCTTCTTTCTTTTATTGTTTCTTCTTTCCTACTTTCTTCTCTCTTTCATTCTACTTTCTTTCTTCTCTCTTTCTTCTTTCTTTCTTTCTTCTTTCTTCTTTCTTTCTTCTTTATTTCTTCTTTTTTCTTACTTCTTTCTTACTTATTCCTTTCTTCTTTCTTTCTTATTTCTTTTTTCTTTCCTTATTCTTTCTTTCTTTCTTGTTTCTTTCTTCTTTCTTTCTTCTTTCTTTCTTTCTTCTTTCTTTCTTTCTTCCTTCTTTCTTTCTTTCTTTCTTTCTTTCTTTCTTCTTTCTTTCATTCTTCTTTCTTTCTTCTTTCTTACTTTCTTCTTACTTCTTTATTTCTTCTTTCTTTCTTTCTTCTTTCTTTCTTTCTTGTTTCTTTCTTCTTTATTTCTTCTTTCTGTCTTCTTTCTTCTTTCTTTCTTCTTTCTTTCTTCCATCTTTCTTCTTTCTTTCTTTCTTTCTTCTTTCTTTCTTCTTTCTTTCTTTCTTTCTTTCTTTCTTTCTTTCTTTCTTTCTTCTTTCTTTCTTTGTTCTTTCTTTCTTCTGTCTTTCTTAATTCTTTGTTACTTCTTTCTGACTTCTCTCTTTCTTCTTTTTTTCTTCTTTCTTTCTTTCTTCTTTCTTTCTTCTCTCTTTCTTCTTCCTTTCCTTTTCTTCTTCTTTCTTTGTTCTTTCTTTCTTTCTTTCTGCTTTCTTTCTTTCTTCTTTCTTTATTCTTTCTTTTTTCTTTCTTTCTTCTTTCTTTTTTTCTTCTTTCTTTCTTCTTTCTTTCTTTTTTCTTTCTTTCTTCCTTCTTTCTTACTTCTTTCTTTCTTCTTTCTTTCTTTCTTCTTTCTTTCTTCTTTCTTTCTTCTTTTTTCTTACTTCTTTCTTACTTCTTTCTTTCTTCTTTCTTTCTTATTTCTTTGTTTTTTCTTTCTTTGTTCTTCCTTTTTTGCTTCTTTCTTTCTTTCTTCCTTCTTTCTTTCTTTCTTTCTTCTTTCTTTCAATCTTCTTTCTTTCTTCTTTCTTACTTTCTTCTTTCTTACTTCTTTATTTCTTCTTTCTTTCTTTATTCTTTCTTACTTTCTAAACCTCTTTCTTCTTTATTTCTTCTTTCTGTCTTCTATCTTTCTTCTTTCTTTCTTCTTTCTTCCTTCTTTCTTCTTTCTTCCTTCTTTCTTCTTTCTTTCTTTCTTTCTTCTTTCTTTCTTCTTTCTTTCTTTTTTCTTCTTTCTTTCTTTCTTCTTTCTTTCTTCTGTCTTTCTTAATTCTTTGTTACTTCTTTCTTACTTCTCTCTTTCTTTTTTCTTCTTTCTTTCTTTCTTTCTTTCTTCTATCTTTCTTCTTTCTTTCTTACTTCTTTCTTTCTTCTTTCTTTCCTCTTTCTTTGTTCTTCCTTTCTTACTTCTTTCTTACTTCTTTCTACTTCCTTTCTTCTTTCTTTGATTTTCTTTTTTTTTTCTTTCTTTCCTTGTTCTTTCTTTGTTCTTTCTTTCTTTCCTCTTTCTTTCTTTCTTCTTTCTTTATGTCTTTCTTTCTTCTTTCTTTCTTTGTTCTTTCCTTCTTCTTTCTTTCTTTCTTTTTTCTTTCTTCTTTCTTTCTTCTTTCTTTCTTCTTCCTTTCTTTTTCTTTCTTCTTTCTTTGTTTTTTCTTTCTTCTTTCTCTCTTTCTTCTTTCTTTATTTCTTCTCTCTTTCTTTCTTCTTACTTTCTTCTTTCTTCTTTCTTTCTTCTTTCTTTCTTTCTTTCTTCTTTCCTTCTTTCTTCTATCTTTCTTTGATCTTTCTTCTTCCTTTCTTTTCCTTTCTTCTTTCATTTTTCTTTTATTCTTTCTTCTTTCTTTCTTTCTTCTTTCTTTATTTCTTCTTTCTTTATTTCTTCTTATTTCTTATTTCTTTCTTCTTTCTTTCTTCTTTCTTTCTTCTTTCTTTCTTCTTTCTTTCTTCTTTCTTCTCTCTTTCTTTCTTCTTTCTTCTTTCTTTCTTCTTTCTTTCTTTGTTCTTTCTTTCTTCTTTCTTTCTTCTTTCTTTCTTTCTTTCTTCTTTCTTTCTTTCTTTCTTCTGTCTTTCATATTTCTTTCTTACTTCTTTCTTTTTTTACTTCTTTCTTAAATCTTTCCTTATTCTATCTTTATTTCTTCTTTCTTTCTCCTTTCTTTCTTTCTTCTTTATTTCTTCTTTCTTTCTTTCTTTCTTTTTTCTTACTATCTTTCTTTCTTCTTTCTTTCTTTCTTCTTTCTTTCTTTCTTTCTTCTTTCCTTCTCCTTTCTTTCTTTTTTCTTTCTTTCATCTTTCTTTATTCTTTTTTTCTTCTTTCTTTCTTTCTTATTTCTTCGTTCTTTATTCTTTCTTTCTTCTTTCTTCTTTCTTTCTTTCTTCTTTCTTTCTTTCCTCTTTCTTTCTTCTTTCTTTCTTTCATTCTTTCTTCTTTCTTTCTTTCTTCTTTCTTCTCTCTTCTTTCCTTCTTCTTTCTTTCTTACTTCTTTCTTACTTCTTTCTTTCTTCTTTCCTTCTTCTTTCTTTCTTTCTTTCTTTCTTCTTTCTTCCTTTCTTTCTTCTTTCTTTCTTTCTTTCTTTCTTCTTTCTTTCTTCTTTCTTTCTTTCTTCTTTCTTTCTTATTTCTTTCTTCTTTCTTTCTTTCTTCTTTCTTCGTTCTTTATTCTTTCTTTCTTCTTTCTTCTTTCTTTCTTTCTTCTTTCTTTCTTCTTTATTTCTTTATTTCTTCTTTCTTGCTTCTTTATTTCATTCTTTCTTAGTTATTTCTTTCTTCTTTCTTTCTTTCTTGTTTCTATCTTCTTTCTTTGTTATTTCTTTCTTCTTTCTTTCTTCTTTCTTTCTTTCTTCTTTCTTTCTTTCTTCTTTATTTCTTCTCTCTTTCTTTCGTACTTCTTTCCTACTTCTTTCTTTCTTCTTTCTTACTTCATTTCTTCTTTCTTTCTTATTTCTTTCTTCTTTCTTTCTTCTTTCTTTCTTTATTCTTTCTTTCCTCTTCCTTTCTTTTCCTTTCTTCTTTCATTTTTCTTTCTTTCTTTCTACTTTCGTTCTTTCTTTTTTCTTTCTTCTTTCTTTCTTCATTCTTTCTTCTTTCTTTCTTTCTTATTCTTTCTTTCTTCTTTCTTTCTTTCTTCTTTCTTTCTTCCTTTCTTCCTACTATCTAACTTCTTTCTTTCTTATTATTCTTTCTTTCTTCTTTCTTTCTTTCTTCTTTCTTTCTTTTTTATTTCTTTCTTCTTTCTTTCTTCTTTCTTTCTTCCTTTCTTCCTACTATATTACTACTTTCTTTCTTATTATTCTTTCTTTCTTCTTTCTTTCTTTCTTTCTTCTTTCTTTCTTCTTTCTTCTTTCTTTACTCCTTCTTCTTTCTTTCTTCCTTCTTTCTTCTTTCTTTCTTTCTTCTTTCTTTCTTCTTTCTTTCTTCTTTCTTTCCTCTTTCTTCTTTCTTTCTTCTTTCTTTCTTCTTTCTTCTTTCTTTCTTTCTTCCTTCTTTCTTTCTTCTTTCCTTCTTTCTTTTTTTCTTTCTTCTTTCTTTATTCTTTCTTTCTACTTTCTTTCTTCTTTTTCTTTCTTCTTTCTTCCTTTCTTCTTTCTTCTTTCTTTCTTTCTTCTTTCTTTTTCTTTCTTCTTTCTTACTTATTTCATTCTTCCTTCTTTCTTCTTTCCTTCCTTCTTCTTTCCTTCTTCTTTCTTTCTTCTTTCTTTCTTTCTTCTTTCTTTCTTTTTCTTTCTTTCTTCTCTATTTCTTCTTTCTTTCTTACTTCTTTCTTACTTCTTTCTTACTTCTTTCTTAAATCTTTCTTTTTTCTTTCTTACTTATTTCTTACTTCTTTCTTTCTTTCTTTTTCTTTCTTCTTTCCTTCTTCTTTTTTTGGTCTTTCATCCTTTCTTCTTTCTTTCTTCTTTCTTTCTTCTTTCTTTCCTCTTTCTTTCTTCTTTCTTTCTTCTTTCTCTCGTCTCTCTTTCTTTCTTCCTTTCTTTCTTTCTTCTTTCTTTCTTTCTTCTTTCTTTCTTCTTTCTTTCTTCTTTCTTTCTTCTTTCTTTCTTTCTTCTTCCTTTCTTATTTTTTCTTCTTTCTTTCTTCTTTCTTTCTTTTTTCTTTCCTTCTTCCTTCTTTCTTAATTCTTTCTTTCTTCTTTCTTTCTTTCTTCTTTCTTTCTTCTTTCTATCTTCTTTCTTTCTTCTTTCTTTCTATCTTTCTTTCTTCTTTCTTTCTTTCATTCTTCTTTCTTTCTTCTTTTTTTCTTTTTTCTTTCCTTCTTCTTTCTTTCTTACATCTTTCTTTCTTCTTTCTTTCTTCTTCCTCTCTGCTTTGTTTCTTCTTTCTTTCTTTCTTTCTTTCTTTCTTTCTTTCTTTCTTTCTTTCTTTCTTTCTTTCTTTCTTTCTTATTTCCATCTTTCTTCTATCTTTCTTTATTCTTTCTTTCTTATTCCTTTCTTTTCCTTTCTTCTTTCATTTTTCTTTCTTTCTTTCTTTCTTCTTTCTTTATTTCTTCTTTCTTTCTTTCTTCTTACTTTCTTATTTCTTCCTTCTTTCTTCTTTTTTTCTTCTTTCTTTGTTTCTTCTATCTTCTTTTTTTCTTCTTTCTTTCTTCTTTCTTTCTTACTTCTTTCATTCTTCCTTCTTTCTTCTTTCTTTCTTTCTTCTTTCTTACTTCTTTCTTACTTCTTTCTTACTTCTTTCTTACTTCTTTCTTTCTTCTTTCTTACTTCTTTCTTTCTTCTTTCTTACTTCTTTCTTACTTCTTTCATACTTCTTTCTTTATTCTTTCTTACTTCTTTCTTTCTTCTTTCTTACTTCTTTCTTACTTCTTTCTTACTTCTTTCTTACTTCTTTCTTCCCTCTTTCTTACTTCTTTCTTACTTCTTTCTTACTTCTTTCTTACTTCTTTCTTACTTCTTTCTTACTTCTTTCTTACTTCTTTCTTACTTCTTTCATTCTTCTTTCTTTCTTACTTCTTTGTTACTTCTTTGTTACTTCTTTCTTCTTTCTTTCTTTCTTCTTTCTTACTTCTTTCTTCTTTCTTTCTTTCTTCTTTCTTACTTCTTTCTTTCTTCTTTCTTACTTCTTTCTTACGTCTTTCTTACTTCTTTCTTACTTCTTTCTAACTTCTTTCTTTCTTCTTTCTTTCTTCTTTCTTTCTTATTTCTTACTTCTTTCTTACTTCTGTCTTACTTCTTTCTTACTTCTTTCTTACTTCTTTCTTCTTTCTTTCTTACTTCTTTCTTACTTCTTTCTTACTTATTTCTTACTTCTTTCTTACTTCTTTCTTCTTTCTTTCTTCCTTCTTTCTTAATTCTTTCTTACTTCTTTCTAACTTCTTTCTTTCTTCTTTCTTTCTTCTTTCTTTCTTATTTCTTACTTCTTTCTTACTTCTGTCTTACTTCTTTCTTACTTCTTTCTTACTTCTTTCTTCTTTCTTTCTTACTTCTTTCTTACTTCTTTCTTACTTATTTCTTACTTCTTTCTTTCTTCTTTCTTACTTCTTTCTTTCTTCTTTCTTACTTCTTCCTTACTTCTTTCTTACTTCTTCCTTACCTCTTTCTTGCTTCTTTCTTACTTCTTTCTTACTTCTTTCTTACTTCTTTCTTCATTCCTTCTTACTTCTTTCTTACTTTTTTCTTACTTCTTTCTTACTTCTTTCTTCTTTCTTTCTTACTTTTTTCTATCTTCTTTCTTACTTCTTTCTTACTTCTTTCTTACTTCTTTCTAACTTCTTTCTTTGTTCTTTCTTTCCTCTTTTTTTCTTCTTTCTTTCTTACTACTTTCTTACTTCTTTCGTACTTCTTTCTTACTTATTTGTATACTTCTTTCTTACTTCTTTCTTACTTCTTTCTTCTTTCTTTCTTACTTCTTTCTTACTTCTTTCTTACTTCTTTCTTACTTCTTTCTTACTTCTTTCTTCTTTCTTTCTTACTTCTTTCTTACTTCTTTCTTACTTCTTACTAACTTCTTTCTTACTTCTTTCTTGCTTCTTTCTTACTTCTTTCTAACTTCTTTTTTCTTACTTCTTTCTTACTTCTTTCTTACTTCTTTCTTACTTCTTTCTTCTTTCTTTCTTTCTTCTTTCGTACTTCTTTCTTACTTCTTTCTTACTTCTTTCTTACTTCTTTCTTACTTCTTTCTTACTTCTTTCTTACTTCTTTCTTACGTCTTTCTTACTTCTTTCTTACTTCTTTCTTCATTCCTTCTTACTTTTTTCTTACTTCTTTCTTCATTCCTTCTTACTTCTTTCTTACTTCTTTCTTACTTCTTTCTGACTTCTTTCTTACTTCTTTCTTTCTTCTTTCTTACTTCTTTCTTTCTTCTTTCTTATTAATTTCTTACTTCTTTCTTACTTCTTTCTTACTTCTTTCTTACTTCTTTCTTACTTCTTTCTTTCTTATTTCTTTCTTACTTCTTTCTTACTTCTTTCTTACTTCTTTCTAACTTCTTTCTTTCTTAATTCTTTCTTACTTCTTTCTTACTTCTTTCGTACTTCTTTCTTACTTATTTCTTACTTCTTTCTTACTTCTTTCTTCTTTCTTTCTTACTTCTTTCTTACTTCTTTCTTCTTTCTTTCTTACTTCTTTCTTACTTCTTTCTTACTTCATTCTTACTTCTTTCTTACTTCTTTCTTACTTCTTTCTTACTTCTTTCTTCATTCCTTCTTACTTCTTTCTTACTATTTTCTTACTTCTTTCTTACTTCTTTCTATCTTCTTTCTTTCTTCTTTCTTTCCTCTTTCTTTCTTCTTTCTTTCTTACTTCTTTCTTACTTCTTTCTTCTTTCTTTCTTTCTTCTTTCTTACTTTTTCTTTCTTCTTTCTTACTTCTTTCTTACTTCTTTCTTACTTCTTTCTTACTTCTTTCTTACTTCTTTCTAACTTCTTTCTTTCTTCTTTCTTTCTTCTTTCTTACTTCTTTCTTACTTCTTTCTTACTTCTTTCTTACTTCTTTCTTACTTCTTTCTTCATTCCTTCTTACTTCTTTCTTACTTCTTTCTTACTTCTTTCTTACTTCTTTCTAACTGCTTTCTTTCTTAATTCTTTCTTACTTCTTTCTTACTTCTTTCGTACTTCTTTCTTACTTATTTCTTACTTCTTTCTTACTTCTTTCTTCTTTCTTTCTTACTTCTTTCTTACTTCTTTCTTACTTATTTCTTACTTCTTTCTTTCTTCTTTCTTACTTCTTTCTTTCTTCTTTCTTACTTCTTTCTTACTTCTTTCTTACTTCTTTCTTACTTCTTTCTTACTTCTTTCTTCTTTCTTTCTTACTTCTTTCTTACTTCTTTCTTACTTCTTTCTTACTTCTTTCATACTTCTTTCTTACTTCTTTCTTCATTCCTTCTTACTTCTTTCTTACTATTTTCTTACTTCTTTCTTACTTCTTTCTTACTTCTTTCTTTCTTCTTTCTTTCTTCTCTATTTTTTCTCTCTTCTTTCTTTCTTCTTTCTTTCTTCTTTCTTTCTTACTTCTTTCATTCTTCTTTCTTTCTTACTTCTTTCTTACTTCTTTCTTACTTCTTTCTTACTTCTTTCTTACTTCTTTCTAACTTCTTTCTTACTTCTTTCTTACTTCTTTCTTACTTCTTTCTAACTTCTTTTTTCTTACTTCTTTCTTACTTCTTTCTTACTTCTTTCTTTCTTCTTTCTTACTTATTTCTAACTTCTTTCTTACTTCTTTCTTACTTCTTTCTTACTTCTTTCTAACTTCTTTCTTTCTTAATTCTTTCTAACTTCTTTCTTACTTCTTTCGTACTTCTTTCTTACTTATTTCTTACTTCTTTCTTACTTCTTTCTTCTTTCTTTCTTACTTCTTTCTTACTTCTTTCTTACTTATTTCTTACTTCATTCTTTCTTCTTTCTTACTTCTTTCTTTCTTCTTTCTTACTTCTTTCTTACTTCTTTCTTACTTCTTTCTTACTTCTTTCTTACTTCTTTCTTCTTTCTTTCTTACTTCTTTCTTACTTCTTTCTTACTTCTTTCTTACTTCTTTCTTACTTCTTTCTTACTTCTTTCTTCATTCCTTCTTACTTCTTTCTTACTATTTTCTTACTTCTTTCTTACTTCTTTCTTACTTCTTTCTTTCTTCTTTCTTTCTTCTCTATTTTTTCTCTCTTTCTTCTTTCTTTCTTCTTTCTTTCTTCTTTCTTTCTTACTTCTTTCATTCTTCTTTCTTTCTTACTTCTTTCTTCTTTCTTACTTCTTTCTTACTTCTTCCTTACTTCTCTCTTACTTCTTTCTTACTTCTTTCTTACTTCTTTCTTACTTCTTTCTTACTTCTTTCTTAATTCTTTCTTCATTCCTTCTTACTTCTTTCTTACTTTTTTCTTACTTCTTTCCTACTTCTTTCTTACTTCTTTCTTTCTTCTTTCTTTCTTCTCTCTTTTTTCTCTCTTTCTTTCTTTCTTCTTTCTTTCTTCTTTCTTTCTTACTTCTTTCATTCTTCCTTCTTTCTTCTTTCTTTCTTTCTTCTTTCTTACTTCTTTCTTACTTCTTTCTTACTTCTTTCTTCTTTCTTTCTTTCTTCTTTCTTACTTCTTTCTTTCTTCTTTCTTACTTCTTTCTTACTTCTTTCTTACTTCTTTCTTTATTCTTTCTTACTTCTTTCTTTCTTCTTTCTTACTTCTTTCTTACTTCTTTCTTACTTCTTTCTTACTTCTTTCTTCTCTCTTTCTTACTTCTTTCTTACTTCTTTCTTACTTCTTTCTTACTTCTTTCTTACTTCTTTCTTACTTCTTTCTTACTTCTTTCTTAGTTCTTTCTTACTTCTTTCTTACTTCTTTCTTACTTCTTTCTTACTTCTTTCATTCTTCTTTCTTTCTTACTTCTTTGTTACTTCTTTGTTACTTCTTTCTTCTTCCTTTCTTAGTTCTTTCTTACTTCTTTCTTCTTTCTTTCTTTCTTCTTTCTTACTTCTTTCTTTCTTCTTTCTTACTTCTTTCTTACGTCTTTCTTACTTCTTTCTTACTTCTTTCTAACTTCTTTCTTTCTTAATTCTTTCTTACTACTCTCTTACTTCTTTCGTACTTCTTTCTTACTTATTTCTATACTTCTTTCTTACTTCTTTCTTACTTCTTTCTTCTTTCTTTCCTACTTCTTTCTTACTTCTTTCTTACTTCTTTCTTCTTTCTTTCTTACTTCTTTCTTACTTCTTTCTTACTTATTTCTTACTTCTTTCTTTCTTCTTTCTTACTTCTTTCTTTCTTCTTTCTTACTTCTTTCTTACTTCTTTCTTACTTCTTCCTTACTTCTTTCTAACTTCTTTTTTCTTCTTTCTAACTTCATTCTTTCTTCTTTCTTTCTTCTTTCTTAATTCTTTCTTACTTCTTTCTTACTTCTTTCTAACTTCTTTCTTTCTTCTTTCTTTCTTCTTTCTTTCTTAATTCTTACTTCTTTCTTACTTCTGTCTTACTTCTTTCTTACTTCTTTCTTACTTCTTTCTTCTTTCTTTCTTACTTCTTTCTTACTTCTTTCTTACTTATTTCTTACTTCTTTCTTTCTTCTTTCTTACTTCTTTCTTTCTTCTTTCTTACTTCTTCCTTACTTCTTTCTTACTTCTTCCTTACTTCTTTCTTACTTCTTTCTTACTTCTTTCTTACTTCTTTCTTACTTCTTTCTTACTTCTTTCTTACTTCTTTCTTACTTCTTTCTTCATTCCTTCTTACTTCTTTCTTACTTTTTTCTTACTTCTTTCTTACTTCTTTCTTCTTTCCTTCTTACTTCTTTCTTACTTCTTTCTTCATTCCTTCTTACTTCTTTCTTACTCTTTTCTTACTTCTTTCTGACTTCTTTCTTACTTCTTTCTTTCTTCTTTCTTACTTCTTTCTTTCTTCTTTCTTATTAATTTCTTACTACTTTCTTACTTCTTTCTTACTTCTTTCTTACTTCTTTCTTACTTCTTTCTTACTTCTTTCTTTCTCATTTCTTTCTTACTTCTTTCTTACTTCTTTCTTTCTTCTTTCTTACTTCTTTCTTCTTTCTTTCTTACTTCTTTCTAACTTCTTTCTTACTTCTTTCTTACTTCTTTCTTACTTCTTTCTATCTTCTTTCTTTCTTGTTTCTTTCCTCTTTCTTTCTTCTTTCTTTCTTACTTCTTTCTTACTTCTTTCTTCTTTCTTTCTTTCTTCTTTCTTACTTTTTCTTTCTTCTTTCTTACTTCTTTCTTACTTCTTTCTTACTTCTTTCTTACTTCTTTCTTACTTCCTTCTTACTTCTTTCTTTCTTCTTTCTTACTTCTTTCTTACATCTTTCTTACTTCTTTCTAACTTCTTTCTTCATTCCTTCTTACTTCTTTCTTTCTTCTTTCTTACTTCTTTCTTACATCTTTCTTACTTCTTTCTAACTTCTTTCTTTCTTAATTCTTTCTTACTTCTTTCTTACTTCTTTCGTACTTCTTTCTTACTTATTTCTTACTTCTTTCTTACTTCTTTCTTCTTTCTTTCTTACTTCTTTCTTACTTCTTTCTTACTTATTTCTTACTTCTTTCTTTCTTCTTTCTTACTTCTTTCTTTCTTCTTTCTTACTTCTTTCTTACTTCTTTCTTACTTCTTTCTTCATTCTTTCTTACTTCTTTCTTACTTTTTTCTTACTTCTTTCTTACTCCTTTCTTACTTCTTTCTTTCTTCTTTCTTTCTTCTCTCTTTCTTCTCTATTTCTTCTTTCTTTCTTCTTTCTTTCTTCTATCTTTCTTACTTCTTTCTTACTTCTTTCTTTCTTTCTTCTTGCTTTCTTCTTTCTTTCTTATTTCTAAATTCTTTCTAACTTCTTTCTAACTTCTTTCTTATTTCGTTCTTACTTCTTTCTTTCTTTCTTCTTTCTTACTTCTGTCTAACTTCTTTCTTACTTCTTTTTAACTTCTTTCTTTCTTCTTTCATTCTTCTTTGCTTCTTCCTTCTTTCTTACTTCTTTCTTACTTCTTTCTTTCTTACTTCTTTCTTACTTCTTTCTTACTTCTTTCTTACTTCTTTCTTACTTCTTTCTTACTTCCTTCTTCTTTCTTTCTTACTTCTTTCTTACTTCTTTCTTCATTCCTTCTTACTTCTTTCTTACTTTTTTCTTACTTCTTTCTTACTTCTTTCTTCTTTATTTCTTACTTTTTTCTATCTTCTTTCTTACTTCTTTCTTACTTCTTTCTAACTTCTTTCTTTGTTCTTTCTTTCCTCTTTTTTTCTTCTTTCTTTCTTACTTCTTTCTTACTTCTTTCGTCTTTCTTTCTTTCTTCTTTCGTACTTCTTTCTTACTTCTTTCTTCTTTCTTTCTTTCTTCTTTCGTACTTCTTTCTTACTTCTTTCTTACTTCTTTCTTAGTCTTTCTTACTTCTTTCTTACTTCTTTCTTACTTCTTTCTTCATTCCTTCTTACTTCTTTCTTACTTCTTTCTTCATTCCTTCTTACTTCTTTCTTACTTCTTTCTTACTTCTTTATTACTTATTTCTTACTTCTTTCTTTCTTCTTTCTTACTTCTTTCTTTCTTCTTTCTTATTAATTTCTTACTACTTTCTTACTTCTTTCTTACTTCTTTCTTACTTCTTTCTTACTTCTTTCTTTCCTATTTCTTTCTTACTTCTTTCTTACTTCTTTCTTACTTCTTTCTTACTTCTTTCTTCTTTCTTTCTTACTTCTTTCTAACTTCTTTCTTACTTCTTTCTTACTTCTTTCTTACTTCTTTCTATCTTCTTTCTTTCTTCTTTCTTTCCTCTTTCTTTCTTCTTTCTCTCTTACTTCTTTCTTACTTCTTTCTTCTTTCTTTCTTTCTTCTTTCTTACTTTTTCTTTCTTCTTTCTTACTTCTTTCTTACTTCTTTCTTACTTCTTTCTTACTTCTTTCTAACTTCTTTTTTCTTCTTTCTAACTTCTTTCTTTCTTCTTTCTTTCTTCTTTCTTACTTCTTTCTTACTTCTTTCTTACTTCTTTCTAACTTCTTTCTTTCTTCTTTCTTTCTTCTTTCTTTCTTCTTTCTTACTTCTTTCTTACTTCTTTCTTACTTCTTTCTTCATTCCTTCTTACTTCTTTCTTTCTTCTTTCTTACTTCTTTCTTACTTCTTTCTTACTTCTTTCTAACTTCTTTCTTTCTTAATTCTTTCTTACTTCTTTCTTACTTCTTTCGTACTTCTTTCTTACTTATTTCTTACGACTTTCTTACTTCTTTCTTCTTTCTTTCTTACTACTTTCTTACTTCTTTCTTACTTATTTCTTACTTCTTTCTTTCTTCTTTCTTACTTCTTTCTTTCTTCTTTCTTACTTCTTTCTTACTTCTTTCTTACTTCTTTCTTTCTTCTTTCTTACTTCTTTCTTACTTCTTCCTTACTTCTCTCTTACTTCTTTCTTACTTCTTTCTTACTTCTTTCTTACTTCTTTCTTACTTCTTTCTTACTTCTTTCTTACTTCTTTCTTAATTCTTTCTTCATTCCTTCTTACATCTTTCTTACTTTTTTCTTACTTCTTTCTAACTTCTTTCTTACTTCTATCTTTCTTCTTTCTTTCTTCTCTCTTTTTTCTCTCTTTCTTTCTTTCTTCTTTCTTTCTTCTTTCTTTCTTACTTCTTTCATTCTTCCTTCTTTCTTCTTTCTTTCTTTCTTCTTTCTTACTTCTTTCTTACTTCTTTCTTACTTCTTTCTTCTTTCTTTCTTTCTTCTTTCTTACTTCTTTCTTTCTTCTTTCTTACTTCTTTCTATCTTCTTTCATACTTCTTTCTTTATTCTTTCTTTCTTCGTTCTTTCTTCTTTCTTACTTCTTTCTTACTTCTTTCTTACTTCTTTCTTACTTCTTTCTTCTCTCTTTCTTACTTCTTTCTTACTTCTTTCTTACTTCTTTCTTACTTCTTTCTTTCTTCTTTCTTTCTTCTTTCTTACTTCTTTCTTACTTCTTTCTTACTTCTTTCTTACTTCTTTCTTACTTCTTTCTTACTTCTTTCTTACTTCTTTCTTACTTCTTTCTTCTTTCATTCTTCTTTCTTTCTTTCTTTCTTCTTTGTTACTTCTTTCTTCTTTCTTTCTTACTTCTTTCTTACTTCATTCTTCTTTCTTTCTTTCTTCTTTCTTACTTCTTTCTTTCTTCTTTCTTACTTCTTTCTTACGTCTTTCTTACTTCTTTCTTACTTCTTTCTAACTTCTTTCTTTCTTAATTCTTTCTTAATACTTTCTTACTTCTTTCGTACTTCTTTCTTACTTATTTCTTACTTCTTTCTTACTTCTTTCTTACTTCTTTCTTCTTTCTTTCTTACTTCTTTCTTACTTCTTTCTTACTTATTTCTTACTTCTTTCTTAGTTCTTTCTTCTTTCTTTCTTACTTCTTTCTTACTTCTTTCTTACTTATTTCTTACTTCTTTCTTTCTTCTTTCTTACTTCTTTCTTTCTTCTTTCTTACTTCTTTCTTACTTCTTTCTTACTTTTTTCTAACTTCTTTCTTTCTTCTTTCTTTCTTCTTTCTTTCTTATTTCTTACTTCTTTCTTACTTCTGTCTTACTTCTTTCTTACTTCTTTCTTACTTCTTTCTTCTTTCTTTCTTACTTCTTTCTTACTTCTTTCTTACTTATTTCTTACTTCTTTCTTTCTTCTTTCTTACTTCTTTCTTTCTTAATTCTTTCTTACTTCTTCCTTACTTCTTTCTTACTTCTTTCTTACTTCTTTCTTACTTCTTTCTTCTTTCTTTCTTACTTCTTTCTTACTTCTTTCTTACTTCTTTCTTACTTCTTTCTTACTTCTTTCTTCATTCCTTCTTACTTCTTTCTTACTTTTTTCTTACTTCTTTCTTACTTCTTTCTTCTTTCTTTCTTACTTTTTTCTATCTTCTTTCTTACTTCTTTCTTACTTCTTTCTTACTTCTTTCTTTCTTCTTTCTTATTAATTTCTTACTACTTTCTTACTTCTTTCTTACTTCTTTCTTACTTCTTTCTTTCTTATTTCTTTCTTACTTCTTTCTTACTTCTTTCTTACTTCTTTCTTACTTCTTTCTTCTTTCTTTCTTACTTCTTTCTAACTTCTTTCTTACTTCTTTCTTACTTATTTCTTACTTCTTTCTATCTTCTTTCTTTCTTCTTTTTTTCCTCTTTCTTTCTTCTTTCTTTCTTACTTCTTTCTTACTTCTTTCTTCTTTCTTTCTTTCTTCTTTCTTACTTTTTCTTTCTTCTTTCTTACTTCTTTCTTACTTCTTTCTTACTTCTTTCTTACTTCTTTCTAACTTCTTTTTTCTTCTTTCTAACTTCTTTCTTTCTTCTTTCTTTCTTCTTTCTTACTTCTTTCTTACTTCTTTCTAACTTCTTTTTTCTTCTTTCTAACTTCTTTCTTTCTTCTTTCTTTCTTCTTTCTTACTTCTTTCTTACTTCTTTCTTACTTCTTTCTAACTTCTTTCTTTCTTCTTTCTTTCTTCTTTCTTTCTTCTTTCTTACTTCTTTCTTACTTCTTTCTTACTTCTTTCTTACTTCTTTCTTCATTCCTTCTTACTTCTTTCTTTCTTCTTTCTTACTTCTTTCTTACTTCTTTCTTACTTCTTTCTAACTTCTTTCTTTCTTAATTCTTTCTTACTTCTTTCTTACTTCTTTCGTACTTCTTTCTTACTTATTTCTTACTTCTTTCTTTCTTCTTTCTTACTTCTTTCTTTCTTCTTTCTTACTTCTTTCTTACTTCTTTCTTACTTCTTTCTTACTTCCTTCTTCTTTCTTTCTTACTTCTTTCTTACTTCTTTCTTCATTCCTTCTTACTTCTTTCTTACTTTTTTCTTACTTCTTTCTTACTTCTTTCTTCTTTCTTTCTTACTTTTTTCTATCTTCTTTCTTACTTCTTTCTTACTTCTTTCTTACTTCTTTCTAACTTCTTTCTTTGTTCTTTCTTTCCTCTTTTTTTCTTCTTTCTTTCTTACTTCTTTCTTACTTCTTTCTTCTTTCTTTCTTTCTTCTTTCGTACTTCTTTCTTACTTCTTTCTTCTTTCTTTCTTTCTTCTTTCGTACTTCTTTCTTACTTCTTTCTTACTTCTTTCTTAGTCTTTCTTACTTCTTTCTTACTTCTTTCTTACTTCTTTCTTCATTCCTTCTTACTTCTTTCTTACTTCTTTCTTCATTCCTTCTTACTTCTTTCTTACTTCTTTCTTACTTCTTTATTACTTATTTCTTACTTCTTCCTTTCTTCTTTCTTACTTCTTTCTTTCTTCTTTCTTATTAATTTCTTACTACTTTCTTACTTCTTTCTTACTTCTTTCTTACTTCTTTCTTACTTCTTTCTTTCTTATTTCTTTCTTACTTCTTTCTTACTTCTTTCTTACTTCTTTCTTACTTCTTTCTTCTTTCTTTCTTACTTCTTTCTAACTTCTTTCTTACTTCTTTCTTACTTCTTTCTTACTTCTTTCTATCTTCTTTCTTTCTTCTTTCTTTCCTCTTTCTTTCTTCTTTCTCTCTTACTTCTTTCTTACTTCTTTCTTCTTTCTTTCTTTCTTCTTTCTTACTTTTTCTTTCTTCTTTCTTACTTCTTTCTTACTTCTTTCTTACTTCTTTCTTACTTCTTTCTTACTTCTTTCTTACTTCTTTCTTACTTCTTTCTAACTTCTTTTTTCTTCTTTCTAACTTCTTTCTTTCTTCTTTCTTTCTTCTTTCTTACTTCTTTCTTACTTCTTTCTTACTTCTTTCTAACTTCTTTCTTTCTTCTTTCTTTCTTTCTTCTTTCTTTCTTCTTTCTTACTTCTTTCTTACTTCTTTCTTACTTCTTTCTTTCTTCTTTCTTACTTCTTTCTTACTTCTTTCTTACTTCTTTCTAACTTCTTTCTTTCTTAATTCTTTCTTACTTCTTTCTTACTTCTTTCTTACTTCTTTCTTTCTTCTTTCTTATTAATTTCTTACTACTTTCTTACTTCTTTCTTACTTCTTTCTTACTTCTTTCTTTCTTATTTCTTTCTTACTTCTTTCTTACTTCTTTCTTACTTCTTTCTTACTTCTTTCTTCTTTCTTTCTTACTTCTTTCTAACTTCTTTCTTACTTCTTTCTTACTTCTTTCTTACTTCTTTCTATCTTCTTTCTTTCTTCTTTTTTTCCTCTTTCTTTCTTCTTTCTTTCTTACTTCTTTCTTACTTCTTTCTTCTTTCTTTCTTTCTTCTTTCTTACTTTTTCTTTCTTCTTTCTTACTTATTTCTTACGTCTTTCTTACTTCTTTCTTCTTTCTTTCTTACTACTTTCTTACTTCTTTCTTACTTATTTCTTACTTCTTTCTTTCTTCTTTCTTACTTCTTTCTTTCTTCTTTCTTACTTCTTTCTTACATCTTTCTTACTTCTTTCTTTCTTCTTTCTTACTTCTTTCTTACTTCTTCCTTACTTCTCTCTTACTTCTTTCTTACTTCTTTCTTACTTCTTTCTTACTTCTTTCTTACTTCTTTCTTACTTCTTTCTTACTTCTTTCTTAATTCTTTCTTCATTCCTTCTTACATCTTTCTTACTTTTTTCTTACTTCTTTCTTACTTCTTTCTTACTTCTATCATTCTTCTTTCTTTCTTCTCTCTTTTTTCTCTCTTTCTTTCTTTCTTCTTTCTTTCTTCTTTCTTTCTTACTTCTTTCATTCTTCCTTCTTTCTTCTTTCTTTCTTTCTTCTTTCTTACTTCTTTCTTACTTCTTTCTTACTTCTTTCTTCTTTCTTTCTTTCTTCTTTCTTACTTCTTTCTTTCTTCTTTCTTACTTCTTTCTATCTTCTTTCATACTTCTTTCTTTATTCTTTCTTTCTTCGTTCTTTCTTCTTTCTTACTTCTTTCTTACTTCTTTCTTACTTCTTTCTTACTTCTTTCTTTCTTCTTTCTTTCTTCTTTCTTACTTCTTTCTTACTTCTTTCTTACTTCTTTCTTACTTCTTTCTTACTTCTTTCCTTCTTCTTTCTTACTTCTTTCTTCTTTCATTCTTCTTTCTTTCTTTCTTTCTTCTTTGTTACTTCTTTCTTCTTTCTTTCTTACTTCTTTCTTACTTCATTCTTCTTTCTTTCTTTCTTCTTTCTTACTTCTTTCTTTCTTCTTTCTTACTTCTTTCTTACGTCTTTCTTACTTCTTTCTTACTTCTTTCTAACTTCTTTCTTTCTTAATTCTTTCTTAATACTTTCTTACTTCTTTCGTACTTCTTTCTTACTTATTTCTTACTTCTTTCTTACTTCTTTCTTCTTTCTTTCTTACTTCTTTCTTACTTCTTTCTTACTTATTTCTTACTTCTTTCTTAGTTCTTTCTTCTTTCTTTCTTACTTCTTTCTTACTTCTTTCTTACTTATTTCTTACTTCTTTCTTTCTTCTTTCTTACTTCTTTCTTTCTTCTTTCTTACTTCTTTCTTACTTCTTTCTTACTTCTTTCTTCTTTCTAACTTCTTTTTTCTTCTTTCTAACTTTTTTCTTTCTTCTTTCTTTCTTCTTTCTTACTTCTTTCTTACTTCTTTCTTACTTTTTTCTAACTTCTTTCTTTCTTCTTTCTTTCTTCTTTCTTTCTTATTTCTTACTTCTTTCTTACTTCTGTCTTACTTCTTTCTTACTTCTTTCTTACTTCTTTCTTCTTTCTTTCTTACTTCTTTCTTACTTCTTTTTTAATTATTTCTTACTTCTTTCTTTCTTCTTTCTTACTTCTTTCTTTCTTAATTCTTTCTTACTTCTTCCTTACTTCTTTCTTACTTCTTTCTTACTTCTTTCTTACTTCTTTCTTCTTTCTTTCTTACTTCTTTCTTACTTCTTTCTTACTTCTTTCTTACTTCTTTCTTCATTCCTTCTTACTTCTTTCTTACTTTTTTCTTACTTCTTTCTTACTTCTTTCTTCTTTCTTTCTTACTTTTTTCTATCTTCTTTCTTACTTCTTTCTTACTTCTTTCTTCTTTCTTTCTTACTTCTTTCTAACTTCTTTCTTACTTCTTTCTTACTTCTTTCTTACTTCTTTCTATCTTCTTTCTTTCTTCTTTTTTTCCTCTTTCTTTCTTCTTTCTTTCTTACTTCTTTCTTACTTCTTTCTTCTTTCTTTCTTTCTTCTTTCTTACTTTTTCTTTCTTCTTTCTTACTTCTTTCTTACTTCTTTCTTACTTCTTTCTTACTTCTTTCTAACTTCTTTTTTCTTCTTTCTAACTTCTTTCTTTCTTCTTTCTTACTTCTTTCTTACTTCTTTCTTACTTCTTTCTAACTTCTTTCTTTCTTCTTTCTTTCTTCTTTCTTTCTTCTTTCTTACTTCTTTCTTACTTATTTCTTACTTCTTTCTTTCTTCTTTCTTACTTCTTTCTTTCTTCTTTCTTACTTCTTTCTTACTTCTTTCTTACTTCTTTCTTACTTCTTTCTTACTTCTTTCTTCTTTCTTTCTTACTTCTTTCTTTCTTCTTTCTTACTTCTTTCTTACTTCTTTCTTACTTCTTTCTTACTTCTTTCTTTCTTCTTTCTTTCTTCTCTATTTTTTCTCTCTTTCTTCTTTCTTTCTTCTTTCTTTCTTCTTTCTTTCTTACTTCTTTCATTCTTCTTTCTTTTTTACTTCTTTCTTACTTCTTTCTTACTTCTTTCTTACTTCTTTCTAACTTCTTTCTTACTATTTTCTTACTTCTTTCTTACTTCTTTCTTACTTCTTTCTTTCTTCTTTCTTTCTTCTCTATTTTTTCTCTCTTTCTTCTTTCTTTCTTCTTTCTTTCTTCTTTCTTTCTTACTTCTTTCATTCTTCTTTCTTTCTTACTTCTTTCTTACTTCTTTCTTACTTCTTTCTTACTTCTTTCTAACTTCTTTCTTACTTCTTTCTTACTTCTTTCTTACTTCTTTCTAACTTCTTTTTTCTTCTTTCTTACTTCTTTCTTACTTCTTTCTTACTTCTTTCTTACTTATTTCTAACTTCTTTCTTACTTCTTTCTTACTTCTTTCTTACTTCTTTCTAACTTCTTTCTTTCTTAATTCTTTCTTACTTCTTTCTTCCTTCTTTCGTACTTCTTTCTTACTTATTTCTTACTTCTTTCTTACTTCTTTCTTCTTTCTTTCTTACTTCTTTCTTACTTCTTTCTTACTTATTTCTTACTTCTTTCTTTCTTCTTTCTTACTTCTTTCTTTCTTCTTTCTTACTTCTTTCTTACTTCTTTCTTACGTCTTTCTTACTTCTTTCTTACTTCTTTCTTCTTTCTTTCTTACTTCTTTCTTACTTCTTTCTTACTTCTTTCTTACTTCTTTCTTACTTCTTTCTTCATTCCTTCTTACTTCTTTCTTACTTCTTTCTTCTTTCTTTCTTACTTCTTTCTTACTTCTTTCTTACTTCTTTCTTACTTCTTTCTTCTTTCTTTCTTACTTCTTTCTAACTTCTTTCTTACTTCTTTCTTACTTCTTTCTTACTTCTTTCTATCTTCTTTCTTTTTTTCTTTTTTTCCTCTTTCTTTCTTCTTTCTTTCTTACTTCTTTCTTACTTCTTTCTTCTTTCTTTCTTTCTTCTTTCTTACTTTTTCTTTCTTCTTTCTTACTTCTTTCTTACTTCTTTCTTACTTCTTTCTAACTTCTTTTTTCTTCTTTCTAACTTCTTTCTTTCTTCTTTCTTTCTTCTTTCTTACTTCTTTCTTACTTCTTTCTTACTTCTTTCTAACTTCTTTCTTTCTTCTTTCTTTCTTCTTTCTTTCTTCTTTCTTACTTCTTTCTTACTTATTTCTTACTTCTTTCTTTCTTCTTTCTTACTTCTTTCTTTCTTCTTTCTTACTTCTTTCTTACTTCTTTCTTACTTCTTTCTTACTTCTTTCTTACTTCTTTCTTCTTTCTTTCTTACTTCTTTCTTTCTTCTTTCTTACTTCTTTCTTACTTCTTTCTTACTTCTTTCTTACTTCTTTCTTTCTTCTTTCTTTCTTCTCTATTTTTTCTCTCTTTCTTCTTTCTTTCTTCTTTCTTTCTTCTTTCTTTCTTACTTCTTTCATTCTTCTTTCTTACTATTTTCTTACTTCTTTCTTACTTCTTTCTTACTTCTTTCTTTCTTCTTTCTTTCTTCTCTATTTTTTCTCTCTTTCTTCTTTCTTTCTTCTTTCTTTCTTCTTTCTTTCTTACTTCTTTCATTCTTCTTTCTTTCTTACTTCTTTCTTACTTCTTTCTTACTTCTTTCTTACTTCTTTCTAACTTCTTTCTTACTTCTTTCTACTTCTTTCTTACTTCTTTCTAACTTCTTTTTCTTCTTTCTTACTTCTTTCTTACTTCTTTCTTACTTCTTTC
The DNA here is from genome assembly GCF_036013475.1 of Columba livia. NCBI lineage: Eukaryota > Metazoa > Chordata > Aves > Columbiformes > Columbidae > Columba > Columba livia. Next base: position 37,357 of record NW_027043759.1, read on the forward strand.
TTACTTATTTCTAACTTCTTTCTTACTTCTTTCTTACTTCTTTCTTACTTCTTTCTAACTTCTTTCTTTCTTAATTCTTTCTTACTTCTTTCTTCCTTCTTTCGTACTTCTTTCTTACTTATTTCTTACTTCTTTCTTACGTCTTTCTTCTTTCTTTCTTACTTCTTTCTTACTTCTTTCTTACTTATTTCTTACTTCTTTCTTTCTTCTTTCTTACTTCTTTCTTACTTCTTTCTTACTTCTTTCTTACTTCTTTCTTACTTCTTTCTTACTTCTTTCTTACTTCTTTCTTACTTCTTTCTTCTTTCATTCTTCTTTCTTTCTTTCTTTCTTCTTTGTTACTTCTTTCTTCTTTCTTTCTTACTTCTTTCTTACTTCATTCTTCTTTCTTTCTTTCTTCTTTCTTACTTCTTTCTTTCTTCTTTCTTACTTCTTTCTTACGTCTTTCTTACTTCTTTCTTACTTCTTTCTAACTTCTTTCTTCTTAATTCTTTCTTAATACTTTCTTACTTCTTTCGTACTTCTTTCTTACTTATTTCTTACTTCTTTCTTACTTCTTTCTTACTTCTTTCTTCTTTCTTTCTTACTTCTTTCTTACTTCTTTCTTACTTATTTCTTACTTCTTTCTTAGTTCTTTCTTCTTTCTTTCTTACTTCTTTCTTACTTCTTTCTTACTTATTTCTTACTTCTTTCTTTCTTCTTTCTTACTTCTTTCTTTCTTCTTTCTTACTTCTTTCTTACTTCTTTCTTACTTTTTTCTAACTTCTTTCTTTCTTCTTTCTTTCTTCTTTCTTTCTTATTTCTTACTTCTTTCTTACTTCTGTCTTACTTCTTTCTTACTTCTTTCTTACTTCTTTCTTCTTTCTTTCTTACTTCTTTCTTACTTCTTTCTTACTTATTTCTTACTTCTTTCTTTCTTCTTTCTTACTTCTTTCTTTCTTAATTCTTTCTTACTTCTTCCTTACTTCTTTCTTACTTCTTTCTTACTTCTTTCTTACTTCTTTCTTCTTTCTTTCTTACTTCTTTCTTACTTCTTTCTTACTTCTTTCTTACTTCTTTCTTACTTCTTTCTTCATTCCTTCTTACTTCTTTCTTACTTTTTTCTTACTTCTTTCTTACTTCTTTCTTCTTTCTTTCTTACTTTTTTCTATCTTCTTTCTTACTTCTTTCTTACTTCTTTCTTACTTCTTTCTTTCTTCTTTCTTATTAATTTCTTACTACTTTCTTACTTCTTTCTTACTTCTTTCTTACTTCTTTCTTTCTTATTTCTTTCTTACTTCTTTCTTACTTCTTTCTTACTTCTTTCTTACTTCTTTCTTCTTTCTTTCTTACTTCTTTCTAACTTCTTTCTTACTTCTTTCTTACTTATTTCTTACTTCTTTCTATCTTCTTTCTTTCTTCTTTTTTTCCTCTTTCTTTCTTCTTTCTTTCTTACTTCTTTCTTACTTCTTTCTTCTTTCTTTCTTTCTTCTTTCTTACTTTTTCTTTCTTCTTTCTTACTTCTTTCTTACTTCTTTCTTACTTCTTTCTTACTTCTTTCTAACTTCTTTTTTCTTCTTTCTAACTTCTTTCTTTCTTCTTTCTTTCTTCTTTCTTACTTCTTTCTTACTTCTTTCTAACTTCTTTTTCTTCTTTCTAACTTCTTTCTTTCTTCTTTCTTTCTTCTTTCTTACTTCTTTCTTACTTCTTTCTTACTTCTTTCTAACTTCTTTCTTTCTTCTTTCTTTCTTCTTTCTTTCTTCTTTCTTACTTCTTTCTTACTTCTTTCTTACTTCTTTCTTACTTCTTTCTTCATTCCTTCTTACTTCTTTCTTTCTTCTTTCTTACTTCTTTCTTACTTCTTTCTTACTTCTTTCTAACTTCTTTCTTTCTTAATTCTTTCTTACTTCTTTCTTACTTCTTTCGTACTTCTTTCTTACTTATTTCTTACTTCTTTCTTTCTTCTTTCTTACTTCTTTCTTTCTTCTTTCTTACTTCTTTCTTACTTCTTTCTTACTTCTTTCTTACTTCCTTCTTCTTTCTTTCTTACTTCTTTCTTACTTCTTTCTTCATTCCTTCTTACTTCTTTCTTACTTTTTTCTTACTTCTTTCTTACTTCTTTCTTCTTTCTTTCTTACTTTTTTCTATCTTCTTTCTTACTTCTTTCTTACTTCTTTCTTACTTCTTTCTAACTTCTTTCTTTGTTCTTTCTTTCCTCTTTTTTTCTTCTTTCTTTCTTACTTCTTTCTTACTTCTTTCTTCTTTCTTTCTTTCTTCTTCGTACTTCTTTCTTACTTCTTTCTTCTTTCTTTCTTTCTTCTTTCGTACTTCTTTCTTACTTCTTTCTTACTTCTTTCTTAGTCTTTCTTACTTCTTTCTTACTTCTTTCTTACTTCTTTCTTCATTCCTTCTTTCTTCATTCCTTCTTACTTCTTTCTTACTTCTTTCTTACTTCTTTACTCTTTCTTACTTCTTCCTTTCTTCTTTCTTACTTCTTTCTTTCTTCTTTCTTATTAATTCTTCTTACTTACTTCTTTCTACTTCTTTCTTACTTTCTTACTTCTTTCTTACTTCTTTCTTTCTTATTTCTTTCTTACTTCTTTCTTACTTCTTTCTTACTTCTTTCTTACTTCTTCTTCTTCTTTCTTACTTCTTTCTAACTTCTTTCTTACTTCTTTCTTACTTCTTTCTTACTTCTTTCTATCTTCTTTCTTCTTCTTTCTTTCCTCTTTCTTTCTTCTTTCTCTCTACTTCTTCTTACTTCTTTCTTCTTTCTTTCTTTCTTCTTTCTTACTTTTTCTTTCTTCTTTCTTCTTCTTTCTTACTTCTTTCTTACTTCTTTCTTACTTCTTTCTTACTTCTTCTTACTTCTTTCTTACTTCTTTCTAACTTCTTTTTTCTTCTTTCTAACTTCTTTCTTTCTTCTTTCTTTCTTCTTTCTTACTTCTTTCTTACTTCTTTCTTCTTTCTTACTTTTTCTTTCTTCTTTCTTACTTCTTTCTTACTTCTTTCTTACTTCTTTCTTACTTCTTTCTTACTTCTTTCTTACTTCTTTCTTACTTCTTTCTAACTTCTTTTTTCTTCTTTCTAACTTCTTTCTTTTCTTCTTTCTTTCTTCTTTCTTACTTCTTTCTTACTTCTTTCTTACTTCTTTCTAACTTCTTTCTTTCTTCTTTCTTTCTTTCTTCTTTCTTTCTTCTTTCTTACTTCTTTCTTACTTCTTTCTTACTTCTTTCTTTCTTCTTTCTTACTTCTTTCTTACTTCTATTCTTACTTCTTTCTAACTTCTTTCTTTCTTATTCTTTCTTACTTCTTTCTTACTTCTTTCTTACTTCTTTCTTTCTTCTTTCTTATTAATTTCTTACTACTTTCTTACTTCTTCTTACTTCTTTCTTACTTCTTTCTTTCTTATTTCTTTCTTACCTTCTTTCTTACTTCTTTCTTACTTCTTTCTTACTTCTTTCTTCTTTCTTTCTTACTTCTTTCTAACTTCTTTCTTACTTCTTTCTTACTTCTTTCTTACTTCTTTCTATCTTCTTTCTTTCTTCTTTTTTTCCTCTTTCTTTCTTCTTTCTTTCTTACTTCTTTCTTACTTCTTTCTTCATTCTTTCTTCTTCTTTCTTACTTTTTCTTTCTTCTTTCTTACTTATTTCTTACGTCTTTCTTACTTCTTTCTTCTTTCTTTCTTACTACTTTCTTACTCTTTCTTACTTATTCTTACTTCTTCTTTCTCTTCTTACTTCTTTCTTTCTTCTTTCTTACTTCTTTCTTACATCTTTCTTACTTCTTTCTTTCTTCTTTCTTACTTCTTCTACTTCTTCCTACTTCTCTTACTTCTTTCTACTTCTTTCTTACTTCTTCTTACTTCTTTCTTACTTCTTTCTTACTTCTTTCTTACTTCTTTCTTATAATTCTTTCTTCATTCCTTCTTACATCTTTCTTACTTTTTTCTTACTTCTTTCTTACTTTCTTTCTTACTTCTATCATTTCTTCTTTCTTTCTTCTCTCTTT